>NC_040043.1:22405741-22466070 GCF_003713205.1 Coffea eugenioides
TCGATACAAGGGTATGTAAGGTGAAAGGGGACATGATAAGTGAAGTTCTAAGGACTAAACCTACCCGGTTGACGGAGTGTCAACTAGTGGAGGTTCGTGATCGTGCAAGTGGAAAATAGCTCCTGAGAGCTCCTATATCCTTGAATTGTTTCTGTTTACTTTTTTCGCTTGAATTGTTAATTATTGCGATATTATTGCTCTACTTGTAAATAGGGATGGTTACTTGAACAACGTGCCTGCATGTGTGTTCTTGGCCTCACGAGCGTTTTGCTCACCCTGTAGATTTGTTTTCTTTAACAGGAAAGGATCTGGAATGGACCTCGGAAAAACCCCTTTCGAATGTACTTTTGTATTAGGGTTTTTCAATGTGCTTCGCTTGACTCTGGATTATTGTATATTTTGAGAACTTGATGTAAGGATTGGATACTTCACGTATTTTGGAACTCGTGATGTAAGTTTGAATATTATTTATGGGAGTGACCTCCCTTTCTTACTTATATCATCGTGATGGCTGGTATTTCATTAAGCTTGAACGAGAATTGTCTTGAGTCCTGGCGAGAGCTGGGCAGGCGTCCCGTGGATACCCTTTGGTTCGCCTTAGGGAGAAGTAGGGGCATCACAATACCTTTCCAAATGAACTACTAATGCAAAGCAAAACAAAATGTGGCTTCGGAGTGAAAAAGCTAACAGTTGGTCCTAAAGACATAAACAACCCGAAAGCCCTCCTTTTCTACCCAAATTCAACCCAACTCAAAGGAACCAAACGACCTAAAAAATTGGACAGCACCTCCCCTTAATTTCTTTACTTTTCCATCCTACAATCTAGCACCAATCTCATCTCAAATCAACCACAATTGCAACCACAAAACATAGGCTATCAAATACACTTAATTAGGGTCACAACACCCTTTAATTTTAGCCAAATGAGAGCTTCAAAACCAACCATAATGAAGCCAAATTTGGAAACCCTAAACTGAAATTTATGCACCCAAGCTGGAAATTTCTTTAGGCAAAATAACTAGCACATAAACACTAGATTTTTTCACATATCAAAGTTAGTAAAACATGGCCAACCCTTAAGCTTCATATATGGGCAGAAAATTCACCAACAAAACTGGAAAATTACCTATCACCACCTCAACTCATGAAATTTCTCTAAAAACTACACATTTAGCAACCCTAAACTACTAATATGCAATTATTAGAAGCAAAGAGGGATTTCTTGGCAAGTTACCTTGGAAACACAAGAAAGATCGTAGCTTAGGGCTTTTTCCTCCAAAATCACTCCACCAACACCTTTAATCTTCCCTAGTGAGCAACTTTTATGGAGTAGTTTGCAAATTGGTTGGTTGAAACTCAAGATTCAAGCACAAAATTGAGGTTGAAGTTGAAGGTCTCTCTTGGTTTTTCTGCTCCCTTTGTTCGGCCAAGCAAGAGAAAAATGAAGACAATTTTTTGGTCAAAATTGGTTTTTAGGAAACGTAAGAAAGGTTGGTGAAAGTCCAACATCCATTGGCTTCGCAACAAATGGCGCACTAGGGTTAACCTCATCTCTTTGTCTCCCAATGGTTAATCTATCTAGCTAACCTCTAATTATCTTCTAGTACTTGATAAAATAATATCCCTTCATGCAAAACTCCACCTAGTCATCAAAATTTTATCGTACTTACCGCACTAGCGGTCCCACGTCCATAATACACCTCAAACTTAACATGAACCATCTTATACCAGGAAAATGATTTAAAAACTATACTCATTTATAAAAATCTTTGGAAATTAAGATAATAAGGTAAAGTATAGAAAATATATGCAAGGAAATAGAATAATTAATATAAAATAAGAAAATTTTCGGGTCCTCACATACTCTATGTTTCTGAAGGAATATTACAAACCTAGCAAGATGGTGGCCATAAGTTCAGATCAACTTCCAAATGCACAAGGATTTGTACAATCCAAATAAACTCTCATTATCCAAACAAAAGATCCAAACCATGTTATGTGAAATAAATCTAACCCCACCTGATACAACAAGAGTGGGAAGAACAGCAAGAAAATGCAAGCAACAGCAGCAACAAGGAAACACAAGAGCACAGTGTGATGACCCGAAAAATTATTTTCTCACCTCTCAACTATTTGCATTTTTTTTAAATTATATTTTTATAAAGATTGCATTCATTTAGTGATTTACTTGTTAATTGTTAAACGAGTTTCTCTTACTTGCATATTTTAACCTTCGAGCGATTAATTTTTTGAAAATTATTGATTTTGCGACTTATTATTGAATTTGACCAAAACCCTAGAAAAATGTAAGTTGAGATATTAGTGGAGTTAAGAAATATTTTGGCAGTTAAAAGAAGGTTAGAAAAGCTAAGTGTGGATAGTAAGAAAGCTTAAGTGGAGGACACTATTTGAGCACTATTCAAAGTTGACCTTGAGAACCTTTCTTGTGGCTTGAATATTAACTCCAAAAAACAACCAAAACCCTTCATTTTTTTCTCCTTGGCTGCCGAACCATAGAGAGAGGAAGAGAGAGTGAAAGACTTCAAAATTTCTTGAGATTCTTGAAGATTCAAGCTACCCTTTCATCAATCTACTTGAAACCTTGGAAGATCTTGAGAGAAGAGGGCTCCTAGGAGTGGATCTTGCTATCTTCTTGGTTTAATCTTGCTAGGGTTTGAAGCTTTGAAGAGGTAAGTTGCTAATCTACTTCATTCTTTTATTTTTCAAGCAACTTTGGACTAGATCTTGGTGGATTTATGCTATTTATGGAAAACCTATGGTGGATTTGAAAGTTTTGTGGAAGTTTAGTATTAGATACTTTAATGATCTTGGTTCACTTAAATCTTGGTATATTTGGCTATAAATTGGTGGAATCTTGTCTCTTGATATCCTAGGGTTAATGATTGATGAAACCCTTGAGGATTTGAGTGTGATTTATGGTTATTGTTGGTGAAAATGGAAGAGTATGTATGCTGAAATTTTTGGTTTAGATGGCCAATTATCATGGGCAAAATTTTCAGCTTTACCTTCCTTGAATTTGAGGCTTGTTTGTACACTTGAGCTGAAATTCTTTTTTAGGAGAATTGATGCTACTTGATTCTATCTATGTTGATTGAAGTATGTTCAAAAATTTGGAGGAAAATGAAGTAGTTTTGTGGGTTATCTTGTTGGAACAAGCAAGGTTGCAAAAGCTGGAAAATGGCCTAAGATTGCCTGAAATTGTGAGCTAAAACTCCAACGTTAATTTTGTTATTTCAAAATTTTGGATGGATTTTAGCTTGAAAGGTTCTATTGGAACTTCATCTTGGTATGTATAATGATTTTGGATCCAAATTTTGAAGTTAAAAAGGGGAAAAGTAAGATTTCCTCCAAAGGTTAGTGGTTGAAAATTTTATGGATTGATTTGACTTTGGATCCTTGTTTTCATGAAATTTTGGTTGATGTAGTTCAGAAAACCCTATTAAACCTCCACATGTCAATAAATTAAGCATTATTGAGTTGCAAGAAAGGTCCCTTAGTTACTCACCTTAACAACCCAAGAACAAGAGCAACTTAGCACCTTAATCCTCCAAACAACTTCACTAATCACCTCACAACCACTCACTTAAGGGTTTTTATGGAGTAAATGCAAGATTAAACGGTTGGTTTGTTGGATTGAGCAAGTTTGGAGGAAGAGATTGGAGAGCTTTTCCTTTCTTTTTTGGAGCAAGAGGTTCGGCCAAGGAAGCTTTAAAATGAGGATGATTTTTGAAAATTTTTACTTAAATTGGTAAAGCAAGAAAGTTGGTCAAAATTGACTAAGTTAAGAATTAACCTCCAAGTGACACTTGTCACTCCATTTAACACATCTCTATCCTTTTGTCTCTCCAATAATAATCCATCTAGGTAACTTCTAATTATCTCTTAACATCTGATAAATTAAACTCGGTATACACAACTTAACCTAATTGGCCCAATTTTATCAAACTTACCGCACTAGTGGGTCCTACAACCGATATACGCTCTTAATTTCTCAAAAACTAATTAATACTAGAAAAATAATTTTAGAACTACATTTACTCATAAAAATTATCTAAAAAAAAAATTTTCTAATAAAGAAACATAGAAAAGACATGCAATTAAATAAAACAAAGTCTAGAAAATAAGAAAATCCACGGGTTCTCACACTCTCTCCCCCTTAAAAGAATTTCGTCCTCGAAATTCCTTATCATCGCCTTCTCCGGAATACAAAAATTTTACTACTTCCATCTCACGATTAAATTGAGCATCATACTTAGCTAACAGATCTGTACCCCTTCACTGGCCAGGTTCATTGAATTCTTTGGTATAGTTTCTTCTTCCTTCCCAAATTGTAATTCTGATACACCATTCTAATGGGCAAACGGTGGAATACCAGAGTCTTACCTTCCACGTCCTCTAATGGGTCAGAGACTTGATGTTGTTCTAAGGAGTACACTCGAGCTGCCACTTTCGATCCATTCTTGTCCCCCTTCGACTGGTCAGGGTTGGTCGTGGTTGGTGGCAGAGTTCCTCTCCGCTCGTGCAGGCGAGCTGGACAGTTAGCAATCCGATGTTCGGCGCTTCCACAGCGCAAGCATTTTCCTTCTTTCTTCCAGCAATTTGCTTCCGTATGATTTGGCCCTCCGCAATATTCACAGGGACCACGAGTAGCAGAGACTGATCCCCCCTGTGGGACACCACCTGACAGCCCCGGTAGCCGTACTCCCCCATTTCCCTTTCCAACTTTAGGGGTTGTACTCTTATCCGCTTGTTCTGAGCTGCTCCCAGGAAAGCCCCTTTTCTTGGTTTGGAAGTTTCTAACTTGTAGCCTCGCATCTTCAACCAACTGGCTTTCTCCACAGCATCACTAAAGGTATTAAGTTGAGCTACCGCCAAATCCTTTTGAATCTCAACATTTAGTCCCTGAATAAAACGCCTTATCCGTCATTGTTAGGTTACGATCAGTTCAGGCGCAAACTTAGACAACCGGGTGAATTGACTCTCATACTCGGCTACGGTTTGAGTTCCCTGGCGAAGCCGAATGAATTCATCTTCCTTCTTTTCTTGGATTAGAGGAGGGAAAAACTTGGTGTTAAATTCTCTCATAAAGTTCGCCCACGTCCTCGGGGTTTGTTCTCTTTCCCATTTCATTCGAATGACATTCCACCAGGAACGGGCGGCTCCCTCTAGTTGAAAGACAGCAAATGTCACCTGTCTCTCTTCGGTATAGTGTAAAGCAGCAAAAATATCGATCATCTTCTCCAACCACTTCTCAGCCACGTCAGGATCAGGGCCTCCAAGAAATTTGGGTGGGGAGAACTTCTGAAATCTCTCAAGGGCTCTATCCTCACCCTCTATGTGATTACCAGGGTTCCCAGGGTTGGGGTTAGGGTTTTGACCCTGTTGGTGCACCACTTGGGCTAGTAAATCAGTCATTTCCTGCATGGCAGCAGCTATTTGGACGTTGGGGTCAACCCTAGGTTCAGGGTTTGGTCCATATGAGGTTTCTCCAGTGCCCCTCTCAGATGTAGGTTGCCTAATTCCACGCCCACGGCCCCGTCCACTACGAGTGCCTTCCATTGGTCTAATCAATCTAGGGTCGAAGTGGGAATATAATATTAAACATAGGTAGGCAAAAGCAAGTAGCAAGAGGTACGCACAGATCAAAAGCATACATATATAACATAACTGTACCAAACAAGCCACACAGTAGCAATCAATTAGATACAAATATGAAAAATCCATGAAAGCAGCGGGGTCATCCAAAAGTACTATAGACAAACTAGATCACAAGTACAAGAATAACTAACGAAAAGCTTTTCCCCTCTAGGGCTCCGTCCTTAATCTACGAGAAGAACACCATTTATATCTTAATCAAGGTTAATCATGCTTAACAACACCCGAACAGACTGCGCGAAATTCCATCGAATCACATTTCTAGTTCGCCCAAGTCCTTTCTAACCTAGGCTCTCATTTCTTTTGTATTCGGGCACAAGAATCCCATCTAAGATAATTCACAACTCGAGCCGGCTGGTCCCAAGAGTAAATCATCCGTATTAAAGATTCCCACACGACAAACATACCTAACTTCCTCAAGTCCCATGATAAAGATCTTTACACTTATGACATGCACGGTTCATAGCTTATGCGCAAACGAGCACTTAGACACATTCACGAAATCAGGACCATAACACCACTGGCCCAAGCTCACTCCACGCAGAGACCACGCGAAGCAGCTCTGATACCACCTGTGACAGCCCCACCTCACCCTAAGGCGAACCAAAGGGTTCGGCGGACTGCCTGCCCAGCTCTCGCCAGGACTACGGAGTCGATTCACTCATACCCAACATAGTACGCGTGATATGATCCTAAGATATTTACATTGGAGTCTTGAACAAATTAACATACAGTGCAATCCGAGGTATTCATACTACAAAATACAATTTGGGCTTCGTTTTCAAAAGAGCAAGTACAATTAGGGTTTCCAACCTTTGAAGAGCTATACAAAATATCTAAACTAGCTCAACTCATGCTTCAAAGTCACAGTTCCAAAAGTGGTTCCCTGTAAGGAAAACAAAGGTACGGGAAGGGGTGAGCTTACGCTCAATGAGGTACCAAACATATAGGGGTAAAATCATAGCCTTTCACGTTTAATCAATCAGATACATTTACCAAATATAAAGGAAAGCATTTAAACACCGTGATTCAAAGGGAAAGGATACAAGTGGCTCTCAGGAGCCAGATTTCCATTTGCAGTACTTGATCCGAACCCGTTGACTCTCCGTCAATGTAAATAGAACCAACATATCCGTAGACCCCACTTTACACCAATTTCCGTCCACCAAACATACCCCTACCGGGCCCGAACTCCATTCAGGAACAGTAATGGTAATACTCGAGTATACCGGAATCAAGAGTCTTAATACCCAAAGATTCCCAGAACAGACTACTGTGGTTCGTTATCTAATCGACCAGGCCCTTGCCGGCCCGACTTGAGTCACTAGCCACGGGTGTTGAGCTCAGAGGTCACAGAAAGGTCGTTGGATACCAACCTCCAAACGACGTCCGAACAGATTCAGATACAGTTAACAGATTATACACAGTAAATAGGCATATGGACAGACAAGAGAGCGAGTGTGATAAAGTGCACCCTCGTCTCAAACAGAATAAACAGATAGTACAGTCATTCAGATCACAGATTGCAAGTGCAGAAATCAAGTTAAGTAACAAATAAGGGGAGTGGTACACTCACCAGTTCAAGTACAGGTACTTCCAAAAATTTTCACCCAAAGTGGCCTAATCTACGTGAAACCCTAAGAATAACAAAGGTAAAATAGTTGACATTTCTTCATCCAAAACCGAGTAAATAGGATGCACAAATGAGGTTCGATTACTAGTCAGGTACCTCTCCAAGTTATATACTAGTACGAAAAATAAAAGACGGCTTAAGAAAAAAAGAAAACGGTTGGTCCTTGGCCGACCCCACTTCCCCTAAGGCGAACCAGAGGTGCGGGGGCCAGTCTGCTTAAGCTTCTCGCCAGACTCACACAAGCAAACTATCCAAATCTTCGAAGAATAACCTAAACTATTACAACACCGATTCCTTCCAAAAAGGCTGATGACTAAAACCACATTAACTTCAGAGATAACAGCATTTTTAAGATAGCCAATCGTCAACTCTTAAACACCTTACGCGTTACAAACCAGGCAACAAAAACATACAATCCAAATAACGAATCCAGGGTTTACACTTTTCCAGCTTCAAGTGGCAATCCAAAATAAAAGATACAATGTCTAACTCAAACTACATGCATAAAAGTGAAATTAGATTTCAAGTCTTGCTCAAGTGCCAGGATCTGTCAAGGAAAACAAATGAACGTGGGGTGAGCTAAAACTCAGTGGTGCCCCAAAACATGCAATCAAATAAAACAAATAACACGTATTGTCTTCAATTAAAGTAAACAACTAGGAAAGCGTATAACAGCACAAGGTAGGATACAGGGGCTCTCAGGAGCCATATCTCCACGAGTTTGATCAAAATTTTCCGTAGTCGACCCTTCGTCAACTTTCACTACCTATGGTCCGTGTAGTTCTTTTTATTTTTCTTAACTCCGGCCACCAACCATACCCCTTTACCGGGCCCGCACGACAAACACGAGAGTGGTAATACTCGAGTATACCTTAGGGACTGGTCGAGGAATTCATCCAACGACGTTGCGTCCAACAAGAGATTGGGGACTAGTCGAGGAATTCATCCAACGACGTTACGTCCAACAAGAGATTGGGAACTAGTCGAGGAATTCATCCAACGACGTTACGTTCAACAAGTGGTTACCAGGTCAGGGTAAGAGTCCTTTCCACCCTTAAGGTGTAGCACACTCCCCTGCCTAGTGATTAACAAGTGCAAGCAAGTATTCATGAAAACATTCCAAGCAAGTCACCACTCGAACGGCTAGTGTGATAAAGTACACACTGCTCACTTCGATGGATCAGAAACCATTTTTTTTCCAAATATCACATATCACGTCAATAAAGTGCTTTAATCAAGTAAGCATAGAACAAGCAGGGACACTCACCAAGAGTGAAGCTCAGATGTCCAGTTGGGAATCAAAATTCCACGTCCTCGCTATACCCTAGAAAACCAAGTTTTAAAACTATAAGTTTTCTATACAAATTCTTAGTTTTTATATATAAAGATTATCTAGTATTCAACTAGTTTATTTTCTCGAAGTAAGTCGACAATCTTCTCAAGATTAAAACTTAGTAAAAGAAATAAAATGTTTCATATGGTTTTCTTTAAAATATTTTTCTTTCTTAAAGTGCAACTAGTATTACTCCACTTGAATGAGTTTTCTTGCCGAACAAGTTTTCTACGCCTTTTGTTTAAAACTATTAAAATCTCGCGTTTTTGATTAATTTCCTCCAAAACAACTAACTAGGAGCAATTTTAAGGAAAAGTAAGTAAAAATAAAATAAAATTGAGGTTTTAAAAGTCAGTGCAATTATTTTCTAAAATAATAAGCTAGTTTAAGCAAAGGTAGAATTAACTAGTTGGCAAGGTTTTAATAAAATTCTAGAAAATAATTTCACAAAGGTCTCAACTACTCCGGCCAGTCACCATATACAATTTCAAGCAATAATATAATTTAACCTATAGTGCTTTGGCCGTAGTTATCTTCAGTTTTTATTTTAGCTCCACAAGCAAAAGGTGACTAGCAAGCAATAAGATAGTCTTAAACGTCTAGTAGGAAAAATCTCGACCAAATTCGAGGGAAACTGATCAAATGCTCAACCTGTGACGCCCCGAAAATTAGGGTTTTCATTTTATGGATATTATCGTAGGATGAGCGAGGGAGCACAGCTTTTACACTTGGAAAAGAAGGAAAAATTTTGGAAATGTGAAGGGTGCCAAATCCGGCCGGAAATCCGGCCAGTTTCTGGCCGGATAGCTGGCCGGATTGCCCAGCCTTTTTGAAAAAAAATTGGATTAGCTTCGGCCTTGAATCCGGCCAAGAATCCGGCCGGAAATCCGGCCAGATTCCGGCCGGATTCTGACGTGGCAGCTTCGGCTGTCATGTTTGACCGACTGTTTCTGCACCTTTTTATCTTGTTTTGCACCCAAAATATCTCATTTTTGTTCCTAGCTCAACCGAGCTCTTGAGAGAAGAAAAAAACTCTTCCATTTTCTAGTTTTAATTTCTACCAAAATCTTGAGTTTTCACCAATGATTTTGGACAATACTTCACACAAGGGCTCACTATGGTGGACTAAAGCTCTTGATGGATTGGTTTTGGATGGGGTGCTCCATGTTGATAGCTTCTTGAAGTTGTGAGGTAAGATGTTTAAGGAAGCTCTTTCTTGTTTTGATAATGCTATATTAGTAACTTGTAGAGGTTGAATGTGTTATATTGTGGAGTATTTCATGGGTTTAAGGAAACTATAGTGAATTTCTAATTTATTGGGCATTTTTCTGATTTTATATGAAATGCATGATTAGTGTTGGATTGATGGTTTGAAATGGTGTTAAATGGAGCCTTTATACGTTAATTCCGGTTGTTAGAGGAAAATTTCCACTCGTGAGGTGATTTCCGGTTTTAGGGTTTAAGTTGGGGATTTTCTTATGATTGGTTTATATGGTTTTAATTGAAGGGGTATTGTGGCTCTAATTGAGTATATTTGCTAGTCTATAATTGTATGTGGAATTGGGATTGAATGGAGGTATATTTGGTATTGAATGGTAGGTTGGAAATGTGTAAAATTAAGGGGAAATGCTGTCCCATTTTTGGAGGGTATATGATTGATTTGAATTTGTATGATCTTGACTAGTTTTATGGAAATTCTTGTGATTTGGAGGTTGGGATGATGAAATCCCATGTTAGTAGTATTTCCGGACTTTAGTAATGTGATTTCATCTTCGATTTGCCGTGTATATGAGTAATAAGCTATTCTAGTGTCTTAAAGTGGAAGTTCTATCCTTTAATCGTGATTAATGATGGATAATTGCAAATGTTAGATTGAAAGTGGAATTGCAGCTTTTGTTATATTATTTCTGCCCTCATGTGATAAGTGGTAGTTGTCCATAGCATGATAGCTGGATATTGGGATAAATGAAGCTTTGGTATACAAGTTTGGATTACCTAAAAGAATTTTCAGCTTGAGTACATGAATTCCAGATTAAGGTTAATCTGCCCTGTTTTCGTACTGTACATTTGATCATGTTAAAGACTGATTCGGCCCTTGCTCAAAACATGAAACGTGTAGATATATGAGTTGACTGCTTGCCTGCAAAATTTCAGATTTATTAGAGTACTGTGGCTTGTGAATTGACCAAAATACCCATGATTGCCCCGTAACCCCTGTTTCATGACAGTTTTCATTCTTTCCCTAAAATTTGACTTTTGACCCTGAATATGTATGATTTGGCCTTGGAAGTCTTCATAAGAAATGTTGGGTTATGTCTTTGCTTCGTAACGCTATAAAAATCGCTTCAATCGGATAAGCGTAGTTTCAAATGTGATTAAAATGCCAAAAGGTGGCAGGAACTTGTTAAGTTTCCTTGTATTTGACATGTTATTCGTAATTTAGGACTTCGATTGGTGCAAAGCAATGAGGTACTATGGATGGTTCGTGAGCCGTGCTTGGTGAGTGTATCATTAAATGGTTAAATATACTTGTAATATGATTTGAATAGGTCGAGGGTGTACTTTACCGCTCTTGACCACTTGCTTGCATTACTGTTACTGTTGGACTGTGAAATTTCATGAATATGTGATTTGATATTTGCTAGGGCACTGCCCTATGATTACTATGAAAACTGAGCTCAACCCCGTTTGGTAGTCAATTGGATCGAGCCGGCGAGGGCTTGGTCGTGAAAATTGTCATACCACGGGGACTGTACTGGGGAATCTGGTAGTAATGAGACTCCTGATTCCGGTAAACTCGAGTATTACCTTTTGATACTATGAGGTGTGCGGGCCCGAATAGGGGGTGAATGGTGGAAGGAAATGGTGAGAAGAGGTGTCTACGGTTCTTGGTTATCTTCAATGGTTGACGGAGTGTCAACGGATATGATCAAGTATGGAAATCGGAAAACGGCCCTTGAGGGCCGACTGTATCCTTTTATACATGGTTGAATTCATCAAAACACTTATGTATGTTCATTGGATGGTATGACTTACTTGTGCATTTGGTACCTCACGAGCGTAAGCTCACCCCCGTTATTTTGTTTTCCTTACAGGAACACCGTTGGACCCAAGTTTTGATATGAGTTGAGCTCCATGAGTAGCTAGTTATGATAGCTTCTCGTACACTTGAAAGCTTTGATGTATATGAATCCAAGTACTTTTGGAAATGTAAATTGAACCCTTATTATATGTATACGGCATGTATATAAATGTATTTATCAAGTTCTGGATAAACTGCATTATGTGTTTGATGTATTTATGCGAGTGACGGTTTCGAACAAAGGAAGCGCTTGTATTTTCTTATTTGTATGCCTGGATGGCATGTATAGTGTATAGCTTAGATTTGGATCCATTTGTGTAATAGTTGGGCTAGGGTGATTATTTGAAATTTGGAATGGATGGAATTACACCTTGTACGGTT
The DNA here is from genome assembly GCF_003713205.1 of Coffea eugenioides. Lineage (NCBI taxonomy): Eukaryota > Viridiplantae > Streptophyta > Magnoliopsida > Gentianales > Rubiaceae > Coffea > Coffea eugenioides. The sequence goes on from NC_040043.1 coordinate 22,417,847, forward strand.
TGAATTTGGATCGCCTCTTGTGTAATAGCTTGTGGATATGGTTTGTGATGAATGATTGGGCTTGAATGGACGTACGTGTACATTCCACTCTTGGGAAATTAGTTTTCGTCACGCTGGATATGTAATTCTTGGAGAATTTGATGTAATTTACGAGATTTATATTGTAATTTGCTTGAGGACCGTAGTGAACGATTGAGTCCTGGCGAGAGCTGGGCAGGCGGCCCGTTGACCCCTCTGGTTCGCCTTAGGGGAAAATGGGGTCGTTACAATTGGTATCAGAGCTTAGGCTTCAGATCTCTGTAGCGTATGCTAGAGTGAAAGATTAGGATGCCTGATTGCGAGATTAATTTGAATATGATATGAACAAGGATCTATGGTATCTTAGGAGTTAACGAAAGTGATTATTTGGGAGTTCCTAGTTGGGACTTGTAGAAGAAACTAAAGAATTAGGTGACGTTATATTGAAGGACAATGTGGGATAAGAGATTTGTAGTGAAAGAATGGATGAATTTGAATTATCCGTATATTTGTAAGTGTGGACAGAATTGAGATAATTCTTAGTGTGGAAAGAGACTGAGATTTGATTATGTTTTAAGTCTGTGTGATTTCCGATTTTGGAAACTATGTGACTTTTGCTTGAATTTCAAATTTGAAAATTTGTGAACAACTGAAGAGTTGTTGAATTTGTATATGATGGGTTCGTACAAGGGTAAACTTTTCTAAACTAAGTTTTTCCCCCTTGATTGTATATTGATGTAATCTCACACATGAATTTGTATCTTGAGTTTTATAATGTAAATCTTGCCTTTGATAAGATCTTTGGGTATTTTAAATACTCTCTTACGTTTTACAATTTTGGTCTTCAAAGAAGAGTGAGCCTATCTTTGGGGCGTACAATTGAGGGAACTTTGAGAGATAGAGTAACTGTATTTGAGAGTACGAAGTTAGTGTGCATTGACTTGGATGCTATTTGGCACGTCAGTTGTCAAGTTGTACTTATTTCTTGGGTTTGAACTTGGAACTTGAGACTTTGCTACAGAACCTAAGATTGGCTATTCTTGGAGATGATAGTGCTTTTGCTGGTAGCTGGTTTATTAAAGATTTTGAATTTCGAATGGATAACCTTTGGTTTCGGCTTGGGTTATAGACTTATTGGATCTAATTTCGTAAAGGCATGTGATGTAATTGAAATTGGTGATATTGGCACTAATTCTGGAAGTGGTACAGGTAAAGTATGACTTTGATTTTCGTTGAATACCATACGGTCTGAGTCGTGAAATTCTTAGTTGGAATTTTTGTATTGGAGTACTTAACATTTTCTTGAGGAAATACTCATGAATCTTGGTTGGAATATAGTTTACTGTATGACGATGTGAATAGAAATTATATGTTAGTTTGGGATAAGTTGTAATGGCGTTTATTAGAGCACAGAAGATTTTGTCTTGAACTCGCGACTAGACCGAATAAGGAGAGTGAAATAATGACTTGGACTTGCCCAATAAGTGTGTGGCTCGGGTTTTGATAGATTTCGGTGGTGGCTAGAATTGTTGAGAAATTTTTAGGTTTGTATCTTTCTTCTAGTGTTCCTGTTTGATTAAAGTTGCACCACTTGGGTGGTAAGTGTTGGAATCTGCTATACTTGAACTACTTGGGACTGACCTCAAACTACCTGAGATTGATCTTGAGCTGCCTGAGATCGACTAGACTGAATTTTATGACTGCTTAAGAATGTGAATTGCTAGATAGAGGTTAAGCCAGGGTGTTCTTACTCGTACTCATGATCCTTGAAGTTGAACTTGAACTTGTACTTGAATTTGAACTTGTACTCTTATTCGTATTCATGCACCATGAACCTGAAGTGTTTGGCTCTGCTTTGACCCTACTCTTGAACCTATTCGGACTCATGTGATGGTAGACCGGCTACTACTCTTTTGTAGCGGTTGAACTGAACCTCTCTGGTGAGGCATGCCTGTTGTGTTGTCCAGCACCACCAAGGATGAAATTTTGCACTGAGGCTTTTGGTGAAGTATAGCCGTGGAGCTAGCTTGTTGTGTTGTCCAGCACCACCAGGGCCAACTTACTGAACTGAAATTCTTTGGTGAAGCGTAGCCGTTGTGCTAGCTTGTTGTGTTGTCCAGCACCACCAGAAATGAATTTTGATCTAAAGCATCGCTATAGCCTGAATTTCTTCCAAATATCGGGGACTTTGCGTCCGAGTTCAAGCCTTTTGCCTGTTTTATTTGGGTACGTGATTAACTCCCTATTGGATCATGACTATTTGATAAGTTGAATTGGCGTGATAATTAGTACTTGAAAGTGATAAGTGATTATACTTTACTGGATCATGACTATTTGATAAGCTGGATTTGGATACTCCTTAGTACTTGAGCTGGATTTGGATACTCCTTAGTACTTGATGTCGATCAGTGAGATTGGACCTGGTGACTACAAGTTGAAGTAATTGGGTTCTAATGCTTGAGTGGTTTTTAAGCGATATCTTAACCGGTTATAGTTGAGTTGGAATGTCGAGGACGACATTTTTTTAAGGAGGGGAGATTGTGACGCCCCGAAAATTAGGGTTTTCATTTTATGGATATTATCGTAGGATGAGCGAGGGAGCACAGCTTTTACACTTGGAAAAGAAGGAAAAATTTTGGAAATGTGAAGGGTGCCAAATCCGGCCGGAAATCCGGCCAGTTTCTGGCCGGATAGCTGGCCGGATTGCCCAGCCTTTTTGAAAAAAAATTGGATTAGCTTCGGCCTTGAATCCGGCCAAGAATCCGGCCGGAAATCCGGCCAGATTCCGGCCGGATTCTGACGTGGCAGCTTCGGCTGTCATGTTTGACCGACTGTTTCTGCACCTTTTTATCTTGTTTTGCACCCAAAATATCTCATTTTTGTTCCTAGCTCAACCGAGCTCTTGAGAGAAGAAAAAAAACTCTTCCATTTTCTAGTTTTAATTTCTACCAAAATCTTGAGTTTTCACCAATGATTTTGGACAATACTTCACACAAGGGCTCACTATGGTGGACTAAAGCTCTTGATGGATTGGTTTTGGATGGGGTGCTCCATGTTGATAGCTTCTTGAAGTTGTGAGGTAAGATGTTTAAGGAAGCTCTTTCTTGTTTTGATAATGCTATATTAGTAACTTGTAGAGGTTGAATGTGTTATATTGTGGAGTATTTCATGGGTTTAAGGAAACTATAGTGAATTTCTAATTTATTGGGCATTTTTCTGATTTTATATGAAATGCATGATTAGTGTTGGATTGATGGTTTGAAATGGTGTTAAATGGAGCCTTTATACGTTAATTCCGGTTGTTAGAGGAAAATTTCCACTCGTGAGGTGATTTCCGGTTTTAGGGTTTAAGTTGGGGATTTTCTTATGATTGGTTTATATGGTTTTAATTGAAGGGGTATTGTGGCTCTAATTGAGTATATTTGCTAGTCTATAATTGTATGTGGAATTGGGATTGAATGGAGGTATATTTGGTATTGAATGGTAGGTTGGAAATGTGTAAAATTAAGGGGAAATGCTGTCCCATTTTTGGAGGGTATATGATTGATTTGAATTTGTATGATCTTGACTAGTTTTATGGAAATTCTTGTGATTTGGAGGTTGGGATGATGAAATCCCATGTTAGTAGTATTTCCGGACTTTAGTAATGTGATTTCATCTTCGATTTGCCGTGTATATGAGTAATAAGCTATTCTAGTGTCTTAAAGTGGAAGTTCTATCCTTTAATCGTGATTAATGATGGATAATTGCAAATGTTAGATTGAAAGTGGAATTGCAGCTTTTGTTATATTATTTCTGCCCTCATGTGATAAGTGGTAGTTGTCCATAGCATGATAGCTGGATATTGGGATAAATGAAGCTTTGGTATACAAGTTTGGATTACCTAAAAGAATTTTCAGCTTGAGTACATGAATTCCAGATTAAGGTTAATCTGCCCTGTTTTCGTACTGTACATTTGATCATGTTAAAGACTGATTCGGCCCTTGCTCAAAACATGAAACGTGTAGATATATGAGTTGACTGCTTGCCTGCAAAATTTCAGATTTATTAGAGTACTGTGGCTTGTGAATTGACCAAAATACCCATGATTGCCCCGTAACCCCTGTTTCATGACAGTTTTCATTCTTTCCCTAAAATTTGACTTTTGACCCTGAATATGTATGATTTGGCCTTGGAAGTCTTCATAAGAAATGTTGGGTTATGTCTTTGCTTCGTAACGCTATAAAAATCGCTTCAATCGGATAAGCGTAGTTTCAAATGTGATTAAAATGCCAAAAGGTGGCAGGAACTTGTTAAGTTTCCTTGTATTTGACATGTTATTCGTAATTTAGGACTTCGATTGGTGCAAAGCAATGAGCTACTATGGATGGTTCGTGAGCCGTGCTTGGTGAGTGTATCATTAAATGGTTAAATATACTTGTAATATGATTTGAATAGGTCGAGGGTGTAATTTACCGCTCTTGACCACTTGCTTGCATTACTGTTACTGTTGGACTGTGAAATTTCATGAATATGTGATTTGATATTTGCTAGGGCACTGCCCTATGATTACTATGAAAACTGAGCTCAACCCCGTTTGGTAGTCAATTGGATCGAGCCGGCGAGGGCTTGGTCGTGAAAATTGTCATACCACGGGGACTGTACTGGGGAATCTGGTAGTAATGAGACTCCTGATTCCGGTAAACTCGAGTATTACCTTTTGATACTATGAGGTGTGCGGGCCCGAATAGGGGGTGAATGGTGGAAGGAAATGGTGAGAAGAGGTGTCTACGGTTCTTGGTTATCTTCAATGGTTGACGGAGTGTCAACGGATATGATCAAGTATGGAAATCGGAAAACGGCCCTTGAGGGCCGACTGTATCCTTTTATACATGGTTGAATTCATCAAAACACTTATGTATGTTCATTGGATGGTATGACTTACTTGTGCATTTGGTACCTCACGAGCGTAAGCTCACCCCCGTTATTTTGTTTTCCTTACAGGAACACCGTTGGACCCAAGTTTTGATATGAGTTGAGCTCCATGAGTAGCTAGTTATGATAGCTTCTCGTACACTTGAAAGCTTTGATGTATATGAATCCAAGTACTTTTGGAAATGTAAATTGAACCCTTATTATATGTATACGGCATGTATATAAATGTATTTATCAAGTTCTGGATAAACTGCATTATGTGTTTGATGTATTTATGCGAGTGACGGTTTCGAACAAAGGAAGCGCTTGTATTTTCTTATTTGTATGCCTGGATGGCATGTATAGTGTATAGCTTAGATTTGGATCCATTTGTGTAATAGTTGGGCTAGGGTGATTATTTGAAATTTGGAATGGATGGAATTACACCTTGTACGGTTTGAATTTGGATCGCCTCTTGTGTAATAGCTTGTGGATATGGTTTGTGATGAATGATTGGGCTTGAATGGACGTACGTGTACATTCCACTCTTGGGAAATTAGTTTTCGTCACGCTGGATATGTAATTCTTGGAGAATTTGATGTAATTTACGAGATTTATATTGTAATTTGCTTGAGGACCGTAGTGAACGATTGAGTCCTGGCGAGAGCTGGGCAGGCGGCCCGTTGACCCCTCTGGTTCGCCTTAGGGGAAAATGGGGTCGTTACAATACCCCCTACTTGTGGCCGTATTTTAAGTTTTCTCACAACATTCAACCAAATACACGTTTCCTTAAATAATCTCTTCGATTAACGTTCAAATTTTCGTGCATGTTCAGACTAAGCCAATATAGAAAAATTGCAATTCAAACATCAGTTTCACTAGGGCTTCATCAATCAGTAGCCCTAGGCTTTAACAGATTCAATTCTAATCAAATTTAAGCAGGAATAGTCCAAGGCATCAAATAAATCCAACCACTATTTATCAACTTTCCAAGTGCATTTCGGCCAGGCTACTTAAACAATTTCCCCAAGAATTTAACGCTGGTAAAAATTACTTAAATAGCCAAGAGCTTCATCAATCATTAGCTCTTCGCGTCCAACAATCAACTCTTACAACAGATTAACCAAAAATTTAACCCAAAAACGTAAAAGAAAGTCACGGTGGCTCAACTTCACAAGAAGTTCTAAAAATTCAGATTTTTCCTTTCTCTTTATTTTTTTTCCTTTATCCAAGGCTCATTACAGCAGCATGCATGGTTAGATTAACTGATTAGCTATCATTTTTAATTCCAAAAGCAGATTTTAATTCAGCATCAAGTTCGGACAGTTTCAAGAGAAAGAAAAACAGGTCATCAATTGACCAAAAATTTTCCCACTTCTTCTCGGACAGCTCGCATGCAAACAGATTTTGTATCTCTTTAATTTTCTTGTTTGATCACCACTAATTAACATCGTGCAAGGCATAATTAACCAGATTTAATCCAAAGCTAGGTTCGGTCATCATCAAGAAAGAAACATCAATCAGAATTTTATTTCCTTCCTCTCGGATGGCTTGCATGCAACCGATCCTGTTCTACCTCAATCTTCTGGCTTAATCAGAGCTATGCAGCCTCATGCAAAGCATAATCATCCCATTTATAATTAGCTAAACGTATATCTAAGCTCAGATTGCATCGAATTAGAAGATTAAAGCTACAAATTTCCAGCTTAGCTCTCGGCAGTTCCTATTTCTCTTACAATCAGAATTTCTGGTGCTTTAACTCATCATCCAACCGCATCACCCTCACATGCAAACTTCTAAATAACATTATCTACCTATAGTTAGCTAATCTAAGACCAAGTTTTACCTCGGCTTAAGGCTTAAGTTGCGCGACCAGTAGCTGCATATTTCTCTCCTCTCGGCAGTGCAGAAGGCAGCTCACCGTTCCTCCCTCTCTTGCTCAGCTTACACATGGCACAGAGGAGGTATTAGTTCTCCGTCCTCCTCACCAGCTCACAGATGGAGTGCGGAGGAATCAGCAGGTCTCTCTCTTCTCCTCTAGCTTGCGGACAGAACGAGGTATAAGGATCTCAGCTCTTGCTCACTTCTGATCAGAAAAGGAAATGGAAGCTCGGCTCTCTCTCCCTCTCTCTCTCTCACGGTCGATATTAACGAGGTAAGGAAATGGAGTGGAACGTTGTTGTGGTCTAAGGTGAGATGGTGGAGAGGGAATGATGCGCGGTTGAGAGATTGAGTGTTGGAGTGGAGAAGATTGCATTCGGCCGAGTGGAATGTTTGTGTTATAAGGGTGTTTGGGTTTGCATGGTTATTTGTGAGATAGTGGAGGGTAGTTTAGTCTTTTCACATCTCCTCCTAATATCCCCTTTAAGTCCTTAGTTCTATTCTAATTGCAAAGTTTTACCCCAAATGTAATTTAAACACTTAATGCTATACTAAGCTCGCAAAAACTTAATTATCGAGATTTTTACGTCCTAGGCGAACTTAGTATACTTGTATCGATTTTATCTAGAATTTACCAAATTCATCTTAATACTAAGGTTTCTATTAACCCTTAACGTTATTAACGGTTAAATTGGCGATCGGACATAAATAAAAAAAAATAGTTATTAGGTCAAAAGTGATTTACCTTAGTCATAACAAAACCAAATAATTTAATAGTTTAGCAAAATTGTATTATTTTTCACTTAAAATTATTGTTACGCACTTATTTAAAAACAAATAAATAAATAAAAAATAATAATGCTAGAATTTATTAAAGAATAAGAAATGCAAATGAAATATGCACTGAGGTTCATAAATATATATTTCGAGGTTCTCACATCCTCCCCTCCTTACAATGAATTTTGTCCTCAAAATTAACACTTTCTAGAGAAATAAATCGGGGTACTTTTTCTGCATTTTTTCTTCTAATTCCCAAGTTGCTTCCTCTAGTCCGTGATTTCTCCATAAAATCTTCACCAAAGGAATTTTCTTATTCCTCAGTTCCTTTACTTCTCTTTCTAGGATCTTGACTGGTCCTGCTTCATACGTTAATGACTCATCCACTTCAATTCCTTCCAATTGCAACACATGGCTTGGGTCGGGGTAATATTTCCTAAGCATGGAGACATAAAAGATGTCATGAACCTTGGCCATGCTTGCAGGCAATTTCAACTGATATGCTACTTTTCCAATTCGCTTCAGGATCTCAAAAGGTCCGATATACCTTGGCTTTAGCTTCTTACCTTTCTTGGATACTACTCCGCTCTTCAAGGGTTTAACTCTTAGGAAAACTTTGTCTCCTATTTCAAATTCCAAATCTTTTCTCCTTGTGTCGATGTAGCTCTTTTGTCTACTCTGGGCGACTTGAAGTCTTTCTCTAATTAGCTTTACTTTCTCATGGGCTTCTTCTATCCAAGGTATAGTCGTTGGATCTATAATTTTCTTCTCTCCCACTTCATCCCAATGAATCGGAGATCGACATCTTCTCCCATACAACGCTTCATACGGGGCCATCTGAATCGAGGCTTGATAACTGTTGTTATACGCGAATTCTACTAAGGTCATATACTGGCTCCATTTCCCTCCAAAATCCAATATACACGACCTCAGCAGATCCTCCAAGGTTTGAATTGTCCTTTCCGACTGTCCGTCGGTTTGGGGATGATATGCAGTACTAAATTTCAAGTTGGTCCCCAATGACTCATGAAATTTCTGCCAGAAACGTGAGACAAACCTTGGATCTCAATCAGATACGATACTTACAGGGATACCATGCAATCTCATGATTTCTTCTGTGTACAACTTGACTAGTTTCTCCAAAGGAAAGCTCATACTCACAAGTAGGAAATGTGCAGACTTAGTAAGTCGGTCAACTATTACCCAAATCGCGTCAAATTCTTTTTGACTTTTAGGTAATCCCGTTACAAAATCCATTGTTATATGTTCCCATTTCCATTCGGGAATTTCTAATGGTTGTAATAAACCAGAGGGCTTCTGATGCTCAGCTTTTACTTGTTGGCAGATCAAACATTTCTGTACAAACTCTGCCACGTCCTTTTTCAGACCTTCCCACCAGTATAACCCCTTCACATCGTGGTACATCTTAGTCACTCCTGGGTGTATCGTATACCTCAAACGATGTGATTCCTCTAAAATTTCTTTCTTTATTTCTTCGTTTGTCGGAACCACAATTCGATCTCTAAACCTCAATACTCCTTCAGACCCTAATTTAAAATCTAGGGTTTCCCCTTTTTGCACTTTCTCCACATTCTTCTGAATTGTAGGGTCCGTCTTCTGGGCCTCCTTAACACGCTCTAGTAATGGTGATTTCAATGACAAATTCCCAAATAAAACCTTTAATCTCCCCAAGCGAGGGTTCCAACTACTCACTTCTTCTAGCATGTCCCATTCTTTAACCATCAACCTCGCTACTTGGGCTTTTCTACTTAGAGCGTCTGCTACCACATTGGCTTTTCCTGGGTGGTAGTTAATCGAACAATCGTAATCTTCCAAAAATTCTACCCATCGCCTCTATCTCAAATTTAGCTCTTTTTGGGAGAACAAGTACTTGAGGCTCTTGTGGTCCGTAAAAACTTCAAAAGTCACGCCGTACAAATAATGTCTCCATTTCTTTAAGGCAAAAATCACTGCAGCCAATTCTAAGTCATGCGTTGGGTAATTTTGTTCATGAGGCTTCAATCTCCTAGAAGCATAGGCAACTACCTTACCCATTTGCATCAAAACACATCCTAGACCTTCTCTAGAGGCGTCAGAATACACGGTATAACCTTCTCCTCCGTCAGGTAATACCAAAACAGGAGCGGATGTTAATCGCTTCTTTAACTCCTGAAAACTTGACTCACACTTTGAAGTCCAAATAAACTTGTTCCCTTTCTTGGTCAGCTCGGTCATTGGTCCAGCAATCTTCGAAAAATCCTTGATAAACCGCCTATAATAACCTGCTAATCCCAAGAAACTTCTAACTTCCGTTGGAGTTTTTGGCTGCTTCCACATCATAACGGCCTCAACTTTTGCTGGATCCACGGCAATTCCATCTTTGGAAACTTTGTGCCCTAGAAAAGAAATTTCTTCCAGCCAAAACTCACACTTACTGAATTTGGCATACAACTTATGCTCTCTTAATACCTGCAAAACTATCTCCAAGTGCTTAACATGTTTCTCTCGAGTTTTGGAGTAAATCAAGATATCATCAATAAAAACCACTACGAACTGATCCAGATACTTCTTAAAGACTCTCTGCATTAGGTCCATGAAGGCAGCTGGTGCGTTGGTTAGTCCAAAAGGCATGACCGCGAATTCAAAATGTCCATATCGTGTATTAAAAGCAGTCTTGGGTATATCTTCCTTCTTAATTTTTAACTGGTAATACCCTTGCCTCAAATCCAGCTTAGAGAAAACTACGGATCCTTGCAGCTGATCAAACAGGCTATCAATCAACGGTAGAGGGTATTTATTCTTAATTGTAACCTTATTTAACCCTTGGTAATCAATACATAACCTCAAGCTTCCGTCCTTTTTCTTAACAAATAGAACGGGTGCTCCCCATGGTGAATCACTCTCCCTAACGAAACCTTTCTCCAATAGGTCCTGCAGTTGAATTTTCAATTCTTTTAACTCTGCAGGAGCCATTCGGTACGGAGTTTTAGAAATCAGGGCCGTTCCCGGCACCAGATCAATCTTGAACTCCACTTCTCTCTCCGGCGGTAATGTCTTTAGTTCTTCGGGGAAAACGTCCGGAAATTCTCGTACCACTGGTACATCTTCTAACTTCACTTGGTCACTAGGAGCATTAATCAAGAATGCTAAGAATCCTTGCGCTCCTTTATGCAACATTTTCCTCGCCCATATTCCCGAGATCATAGCAGACGATGCTAACCTACCTTTCACATCTAGCTTCAGAGTTGCTTCCCCGGGAATCCAAAGTTCTAGCACTTTTGCTCTACAGTCCAGCTTAGCATGATGATGAGCTAGAAAATCCAGTCCTATAATAACATCATAACCTTTTATATCCAGGCTTATCAAATCCACTAGCATTTTACGCTCTCCAATCCAGAATTCGATATTCTTATAAGCTAAGCTAGTGATTATATTCTTATTACCCAATGGTGTCCTAACTTCAAGGTCAAAGGGTAATCTAACAGGTTTCACATCAATTCCGGACATAAATGTTGGATTCACGAATGAATGAGTTGCACCAGGATCAATTAACACTCTAGCTAATCGATGAAAAATTGGAAGAGTACCTTCCACGACTTCCGAGGAATCAGGTACAGGTTGGTCATCTATAGCGTATACCCTGGCAGGAACTGTCGGCCTATTCCCTCCAGAGTTGGCTGGTCCAGCGTTCAGGGTTCCATCGTCTTATATTTTTGGGCAACTGGAAATTTGGTGTTCACTGCTCCCACACTTCAAGCACTTTCCTTGTTTCCTCCAGCAACCATCCACAGTATGGCCAGATTTCTTGCAATACCCACAAATTGCCTGTGGAGTTATCGCACGACCTCCATGTGAGGCATTCCTAGGTTGACCTCTTCCATTTGGTCCTCCTCTAGCTCCATTATTTCTTCCCCCTGCATTTCTTGCCCCAGCTCCTCTTGCTAGAGCGCCTCGTGGTGCTCCAGGACTATTTACTCCGCTTGTTCCTCGACCCACCTTGGCCGGTGGAGCATTTTCGTAAGTCGGCTCCCGACTACTACTAGGGGCAAATCTTTTCTTAGCCTGAAAAGATTTCACTTGAGCTCTGGCTACCTCAACTCGTTGGGCTCTCTCGACAGCGTCGGCAAAAGTGTCTATCCTCACGGCAGCTAAACCTTCCTGTATTTCTACGTTTAGTCCCTGCACAAATCTCCTTATGCGCCTTTGCTCCGTGGCTATCAATTCAGGAGCAAAACGGGACAATTTTGTAAACTGGACTTCATATTCGGCGACACTCGTCGCCCCTTGCTTACATTTGATGAAGTCATCCTCTCTCTTCTCTTGGATGAGAAGTGGAAGGAATTTGGCGTTGAACTCCCTCGTGAAGTTCGCCCAAGTCCTTGGAGTATGGTTCCTATCCCAGTTAACCCTAACCAGGTTCCACCAGGAACGAGCAGCTGCCTCAAACTGGAATGTGGCGAAAGTCACTTGTCTCTCTTCCGCATAGTTTAAGGCTGCGAAAATGTCAGATATTCTCTCCCACCAGCCTTCGGCTATCTCCGGTTCGGGTCCTCCATAAAACTTGGGAGGTCCGAACTTCAGAAATCTTTCTAATGCCCGATCCTCAGTATCGGCTGGGCCTCCTTGGTGATGCACTTGTCCAGAGGCTTGGTGTTCAGTCAAGCACTCTAAGACATCAGTGATCCGATTAATTGCGGTGGCCACTTGATCTCCAGCCACTCCCTCTTGCCCTTGGTCTTGATTGACCTCAGGTCCCCTATCACCACCCGCTTCTGGGTGTTGTCTAGTGGGTCTTCCACGTCCCCTTCCTATTACTTGGCGATCCATTGCCTAGATTATGCCTAATATTGGAAAATAAGGCGATTAGGCGAGAATATTCTTTGTTATTATTTCTCTCTTTGTAAGTAAGAACAACATAGAAATTGAGAAAAAGAAAAATAAAACGCTTAACATATTTTTATGTGTAAAAGTCATACAAATAACGGGTTGGGACATTTCCAAAAGTAAGGCACAGAAGTTTAACAAAAATACATCCAGATAATCCCTTAAACAAAAATTAGGGATATGGTGCCCCAAAAGTATGTCATCTCACTAGACAAAATTTGATGACCTAGCTAATGTCCCTCTTTCTAACCCTACATATCTGGTACTATCAAGGTCTAACCTAACCCTCAGTAGGGCTACTAGGGGCAACATCCTCCTCCGGGTCCTCCTCTGGGTCCTCCTCCGGATCCTCCTCAACACCCGCCTGCTCGGTACCCTGAAGGATACTCGTGGCCTCGTCCATCATCATCGCGGCATCAGCCCTGATACCGGCACTCCTATCACGTATCCCCTCGGTCAATCGAGTCACCCTAGACTTCTGTCGCTCTATCTCCACGCGAGCAGTCTCCAGCCTAGCATGCTCGGCCGCTAGCCTCATCTCTAAGTCGGCTATACGGTCAAACTGGGTATCCACCATGATACTCAGCTCCTCTACATCTTGGGTCAGGGTGTGGTTAGCGTCCCACAAATGGCGGCGCTCATCGTCTAAGGACAACACCAAATCATTAGGATACGCGTATATAGCCCTACACTGGCATTGAGGATGCCTATTAGCTGGAGTATATCTCACGCGGTCTCCTCCGCCTCGTGGCCTATATGAAATGGATCTAAGTGGCTCTACATGTCCATTAGACGCTCCACTACCATTAGCATGTACGTTTCCATTCTCCATACCTGCAAAATAACCAAAAATCCAAAGGTTAAAACTTAAATAGCTAATTGGTTCAAATATCGCTTAAGATATATCTAAAGGTCTCATTTCTTACTTCTAGAAAGGATTAGGGTTTCTAACACATCTAATATATCTTTCAAATAACTTTTCTAACCTAGGCTCTGATACCACCTGTGGCGACCCCACTTCCCCCTAAGTCGAACCAGAGGGTTGGCAGGCCATCTGCCTAGCTCTCACCAGGACTCACACAAGCAAACTATCCAAATCCTTCCGAAGAATAACCTAAACTATTACAACACCGTTTCCTTCCAAATAGGCTGATGACTAAAATCACATTAACTTCAGAGATAACAGCATTTTTAAGATAGCCAATCGTCGACTCTTAAATACCTTACGCGTTACAAACCAGGCAACAAAAACATACAATCCAAATACATTACACTTTTCCAGCTTGAAGAGGCAATCCAAAATAAAAGATACAATGTTTAACTCAAACTACATGCATAAAAGTGAAATTAGATTTCAAGTCTTGCTCAAGAGCCAGGACCTGTCAAGGAAAACAAAAGAACGTGGGGTGAGCTAAAGCTCAGTGGTGCCCCAAAACATGCAATCACGTAAATCAAACAGCGAGTAACAATTTCACAAATTAAACAATTAGGAAAGCGTATAACAACACAAGATAGGATACAGGGCTCTCAGGAGCCATTCTCCACGCTTGATCAAAATTTACCGTAGTTGACCCTCCGTCAATTCTCACTACCTAAGGTCCATGTAGATCTTTTTATATTTCTTACCTCCGGCCACCAATCATACCCCTTTACCGGGCCCGAACGCCAAACACGAGAGTGGTAATACTCGAGTATACCTTTTTATAAACTAGTCGAGGGATTCACCCAACTACGTCACAACACGTAGTTACCAGGTCAGGATAAGAGGCCCTCCCACCATAAGGTGTGGTACATTCCCCTACCTGGTGATTTAGTACCTGAGATAGGACAAGAGGCCCTCCCACCCGCAGGTGTGGTACATTCCCCTACTCAGTACTTAGCAAGTGCGAGCAAGATATTCACAAAAACATTTTAAGCAAGTCACCACTCGAAAGGCTAGTGTGATAAAGTACACACTGCTCACTTCGATGGATCAGAAACCATTTTCCAAATTATCACGTATCGAGTCAAGAAAGCACTTTATCCAAATAAGCATAGAACAAGCAGGGACAGTCACCAAGAGTGAAGCTCAGATGTCCAGTTGGGAATCAAAATTTCACGTCCTCGCTATACCCTAGAAAACCAAGTTTTAAAACTATAAGTTTTCTATACAAACTCTTAGTTTTTATTTATAAAAGATTATCTAGTATTCAACTAGTTTATTTTCTCGAAGTAAGTCGACAATCTTCTCAAGATTAAAACTTAGTAAAAGAAATAAAATGTTTCATATGGTTTTCTTTAAAATATTTTTCTTTCTAAAAGTGCAACTAGTATTACTCCACTTGAATGAGTTTTCTTGCCGAACAAGTTTTCTACGCCTTTTGTTTAAAACTATTAAAATCTCGCGTTTTTGATTAATTTCCTCCAAAACAACTAACTAGGAGCAATTTTAAGGAAAAGTAAGTAAAAATAAAATAAAATTGAGGTTTTAAAAGTCAGTGCAATTATTTTCTAAAATAATAGGCTAGTTTAAGCAAAGGTAGAATTAACTAGTTGGCAAGGTTTTAATAAAATTCTAGAAAATAATTTCACAAAGGTCTCAACTACTTCGGCCAGTCACCATATACAATTTCAAGCAATAATATAATTTAACCTATAGTGCTTTGGCCGTAGTTATCTTCAGTTTTTATTTTAGCTCCACAAGCAAAAGGTGACTATCAAGCAATAAGATAGTCTTAAACGTCTAGTAGGAAAAATCTCGACCAAATTCGAGGGAAACTGATCAAATGCTCAACCCCCTACTTGCGGCCGTATTTTCAGTTTTCTCACAACATTCAACCAAATACACGTTTCCTTAAATAATCTCTTCGATTAACGTTCAAATTTTCGTGCATGTTCAGACTAAGCCAATATAGAAAAATTGCAATTCAACCATCAGTTTCACTAGGGCTTCATCAATCAGTAGCCCTAGGCTTTAACAGATTCAATTCTAATCAAAATTAAGCAGGAATAGTCCAAGGCATCAAATAAATCCAACCACTATTTATCAACTTTCCAAGTGCATTTCGGCCAGGCTACTTAAACAATTTCCCCAAGAATTTAACGCTGGTAAAAATTACTTAAATAGCCAAGAGCTTCATCAATCATTAGCTCTTAGCGTCCAACAATCAACTCTTACAACAGATTAACCAAAAATTTAACCCAAAAACGTAAAAGAAAGTCACGGTGGCTCAACTTCACAAGAAGTTCTAAAAATTCAGATTTTTCCTTTCTCTTTATTTTTTTTTTCCTTTATCCACGACTCATTACAGCAGCATGCATGGTTAGATTAACTGATTAGCTATCAGTTTTAATTCCAAAATCAGATTTTAATTCAGTATCAAGTTCGGACAGTTTCAAGAGAAAGAAAAACAGGTCATCAATTGACCAAAAATTTTCCCACTTCTCCTCGGACAGCTCGCATGCAAACAGATTTTGTATCTCTTTAATTTTCTTGTTTGATCACCACTAATTAACATCGTGCAAGGCATAATTAACCAGATTTAATCCAAAGCTAGGTTCGGTCATCATCAAGAAAGAAACATCAATCAGAATTTTATTTCCTTCCTCTCGGATGGCTTGCATGCAACCGATCCTATTCTACCTCAATCTTCTGGCTTAATCAGAGCTATGCAGCCTCATGCAAAGCATAATCATCCCATTTATAATTAGCTAAACGTATATCTAAGCTCAGATTGCATCGAATTAGCAGATTAAAGCTACAAATTTCCAGCTTAGCTCTCGGCAGTTCCTATTTCTCTTACAATCAGAATTTCTGGTGCTTTAACTCATCATCCAACCGCATCACCCTCACATGCAAACTTCTAAATAACATTATCTACCTATAGTTAGCTAATCTAAGACTAGGTTTTACCTCGGCTTAAGGCTTAAGTTGCGCGACCAGTAGCTGCAAATTTTCTCTCCTCTCGGCAGTGCAGAAGGCAGCTCACCGTTCCTCCCTCTCTTGCTTAGCTTACACACGGCACAGAGGAGGTATTAGTTCTCCGTCCTCCTCACCAGCTCACAGATGGAGTGTGGAGGAATCAGCAGGTCTCTCTCTTCTCCTCTAGCTTGCGGACAGAACGAGGTATAAGGATCTCAGCTCTTGCTCACTTCTGATTAGAAAAGGAAATGGAAGCTCGGCTCTCTCTCCCTCTCTCTCTCTCACGGTCGATATTAACGAGGTAAGGAAATGGAGTGGAACGTTGTTGTGGTCTAAGGTGAGATGGTGGAGAGGGAATGATGCGCGGTTGAGAGATTGAGTGTTGGAGTGGAGAAGATTGCATTCGGCCGAGTGGAATGTTTGTGTTATAAGGGTGTTTGGGTTTGCATGGTTATTTGTGAGATAGTGGAGGGTAGTTTAGTCTTTTCACATCTCCTCCTAATATCCCCTTTAAGTCCTTAGTTCTATTCTAATTGCAAAGTTTTACCCCAAATGTAATTTAAACACTTAATGCTATACTAAGCTCGCAAAAACTTAATTATCGAGATTTTTACGTCCTAGGCGAACTTAGTATACTTGTATCGATTTTATCTAGAATTTACCAAATTCATCTTAATACTAAGGTTTCTATTAACCCTTAACATTATTAACGGTTAAATTGGCGATCGGACATAAATAAAAAAAATAGTTATTAGGTCAAAAGTGATTTACCTTAGTCATAACAAAACCAAATAATTTAATAGTTTAGCAAAATTGTATTATTTTTCACTTAAAATTATTGTTACGCACTTATTTAAAAACAAATAAATAAATAAATAAAATAATGCTAGAATTTATTAAAGAATAAGAAATGCAAATGAAATATGCACTGAGGTTCATATATATATATTTCGAGGTTCTCACAGGTCCTAAGGACATACATGACCCCAAAACCCCTCACTCCTCTCAAAATCATACTTACAATGATGTACTAGCTCATATCTCAAGGTGAAATTGAAAGTGAGAATAATTCCAAGAAAACAGATTTTTTTTCAGTTTTGCACACTCCTGATTGAAAAATCATATCTTAGGATTCTTAAGTCCGAAATTGGTAAAATTTACACCGTTGGAAAATAGACTCAAAGGGGTAAAATTTCTCAGAAGACATATTTAGAAGATTCAGATCACAAGCCAATCAAATTTGAGCCTCAAATTGCTGTCTTAACCAGAAAAAGGCAGAGCAGGTATACGATTTCGGTTAACTTTGAAAAATCACCATAAATCCCACAGACCAAACCAGAAACTGAAATTTACACGGTTCATACCCCTATGAATCTAGTTTAAAACACAAAAAACGGAACTCAATTCCGATATTTAGACATCCATATATTGTAGATTTCCCAGAACTGCTCCGGGGTTCCTGCGAAAATTTTAACAGCGTTTCCCCTGTTTTTCTTACTTTTCACCCTACAATTCAATACCAAATTCAACCCAAATCAACCACAACCTCAAATATAATTCACAAGCTATTAAAAACATCTAATTAGGGTCACAATACCCTTTATATATAGTCAATTACAACACAAGGTTAATAATGCAACCGAAAACCAATTTGAAAGACAATAGGCCTAAAAGCAGGTTTGACGTGTCTCGGTGTTTCGATCGTAACTTAAGTTACTCTTATCGGATTAAGATGAATCTTATGGAATTTCGAAGCTGAGACAGGGATCTATAACTTTGATGAAGACTACATAGTCCAGTTCTCACCCTAACTAGGTCAAATTTACCAAAATAACCCCAGATTTTCCAGTTCAAAGTTTACTGTGGAAGTCCTGATTCATTCAGTCATATCTCAGCACATACAACTCCAATTCAAGTGATTCCAAAGCCATTTGAAAGCTAAGATACAAGGCTTTAATTATTAATAAGACATCAACAACCAAATCAGTAGTATTACCGGTCAAAATAACCAATTACAGAAGCTGATTCACAGGCTACGTTTCTCCGATTGAGATGAAATTTTTCAGGAATCTCTCAAATATCATTCTGTAAAACTTTCATGTTTTAACCTAAGGCTAATTTGGCCTCTAACTATGATGAAGCAGAATGGTTGAATTGAAACCCTAAATCCGAATTTTTCCGTTCAATGCGGAAATTTTCCGCAAACAACCACAATTTACGCATTCTAGCTTCATTCTAGATCATTTCCAACCATCATACCTGGCCACACAATAGTAATCATATGAAAACAGAAAAAAATCATGATTAAAAAGAAAATGCACCAAATTCTACCAAAAGTCATGAAACAACACCTAAAATCATCACTTCACCTCACACATGAAAATAATTAAGCATTATTGAGTTGCAAGAAAGGTCCCTTAGTTACTCACCTTAACAACCCAAGAACAAGAGCAACTTAGCACCTTAATCCTCCAAACAACTTCACTAATCACCTCACAACCACTCACTTAAGGGTTTTTATGGAGTAAATGCAAGATTAAACGGTTGGTTTGTTGGATTGAGCAAGTTTGGAGCAAGAGATTGGAGAGCTTTTCCTTTCTTTTTTGGAGCAAGAGGTTCGGCCAAGGAAGCTTTAAAATGAGGATGATTTTTGGAAATTTTTACTTAAATTGGTAAAGCAAGAAAGTTGGTCAAAATTGACTAAGTTAAGAATTAACCTCCAAGTGACACTTGTCACTCCATTTAATACATCTCTATCCTTTTGTCTCTCCAATAATAATCCATCTAGGTAACTTCTAATTATCTCTTAACATCTGATAAATTAAACTCGGTATACACAACTTAACCTAATTGGCCGAATTTTATCAAACTTACCGCACTAGTGGGTCCTACAACCGGTATGCGCTCTTAATTTCTCAAAAACTAATCAATACTAGAAAAATAATTTTAGAACTATATTTACTCATAAAAATTATCTAAAAATAAAATTTTCCTAATAAAGAAATATAGAAAAGGCATGCAATTAAATAAAACAAAGTCTAGAAAATAAGAAAATCCACGGGTTCTTACACTCTCTCCCCCTTAAAAGAATTTCGTCCTCGAAATTCCTTATCATCGCCTTCTCTGGAATACAAAAATTTTACTACTTCCTTCTCACGATTAAATTGAGCATCATACTTAGCTATCAGATTTGTACCCCTTCACTGGCCAGGTTCATTGAATTCTTTGGTATAGTTTCTTCTTCCTCCCCAAATTGTAATTCTGATACACCATTCTAATGGGCAAACGGTGGAATACCAGAATCTTACCTTCCACGTCCTCTAATGGGTCAGAGACTTGATGTTGTTCTAAGGAGTACACCCGAGATGACACTTTCGATCCATTCTTGTCCCCCTTCGACGGGTCAGGGTTGGTCGTGGTTGGTGGCAGAGTTCCTCTCCGCTCGCGCAAGCGAGCTGGACAGCTAGCAATCCGATGTTCAGCGCTTCCACAGCGCAAGCATTTTCCTTCTTTCTTCCAGCAATTTGCTTCCGTATGATTTGGCCCTCCGCAATATTCACAGGGACCACGAGTAGCAGAAACTGATCCCCCCTGTGGGACACCACCTGACACCCCGGTAGCCGTACTCCCCCATTTCCCTTTGCAACTTTAGGGGCTGTACTCTTATCCGCTTGTTCAAAGCTGCTCCCAGGAAAACCCCTTTTCTTGGTTTGGAAGTTTCTAACTTGTAGCCTCGCATCTTCAACCCGCTGGGCTTTCTCCACAGCATCACTAAAGGTATTAAATTGAGCTACCGCCAAATCCTTTTGAATCTCAACATTTAGTCCCTGAATAAAACGCCTTATCCGTCTTTGTTCGGTTACGATCAGTTCGGGCGCAAACTTAGACAACCGAGTGAATTGACTCTCATACTCGGCTACGGTTTGAGTTCCCTGGCGAAGCCGAATGAATTCATCTTCCTTTTTTTCTTGGATTAGAGGAGGGAAAAACTTGGCGTTAAATTCTCTCATAAAGTTCGCCCACGTCCTCGGGGTTTGTTCTCTTTCCCATTTCATTCGAATGACATTCCACCAGGAACGGGCGGCTCCCTCTAGTTGAAAGACAGCAAATGTCACCTGTCTCTCTTCGGTATAGTGTAAAGCAGCAAAAATATCGATATCTTCTCCAGCCACTTCTCAGCCACGTCAGGATCAGGGCCTCCAAGAAATTTGGGTGGGGAGAACTTCTGAAATCTCTCAAGGGCTCTATCCTCGCCCTCTATGTGATTACCAGGGTTCCCAGGGTTGGGGTTAGGGTTTTGACCCTGTTGGTGCACTGTGAGAACCCTGAAAATAGACATATAAATATCAGTGCATATTTCATTTGCATTTTAATTCTTTAATAAATTTTAGCACTAAGTCTAATTGTTTTCAAATAAGTGCGTAGAAATAAACGTTATGTGCAAAATAAAAGAATTGTGCTAAACTACTAAACTTCTTAGTTTTGTTACATTAACTTCATATTTCGATGGTAAACTATTTCATTGATCTAATCATTAATTTCTTTGAATTCTAGTATTGTAACTAATTGTTTTGAAATAAAAGTGTAAAGATAATTTTTATGAAATAAATAATATAACTATGCCAATATTGAATTATTCGGTTTTATTATACAAAAGTAATAATTCTTGAGTTATATTAAGTTTACTCCTTAAAAATAATTCTTTAATTTTCAATAGCTAATTTTAATTTCGAATAAGGTTAAGTGCAGATAGAAACCTTAATATTATTTTGCAACCGATAAATTCTAGATAAGAATAATACAAAGTATACTAATTACGCGTGGGACGTAAATGTTTCGAGAATAGAAGCCTCGCAAGATTAGTACATCATTAGGAATTTAAATTATGTTTGGAACAATTTTTGGAGTTAAATTGCAATTAGGATTCTAAGTGGTCATTAGTAGGACAACGTGAAATGTCCAAATTACCCTCTACAATATCACAAAATTACCATGCAAACCCACACTAATATCCGGACATCATAATAACCCACCTCCCATTCGGCCAATGCAATTCATTCACCACTTTCACACTCCACCCTCCTGCACACTCAACCTTCCTCAAAACTGCAATTCCACTCTACAATTTCAATCTGTGCCGGTCCAAGAACAAAAGAGAGAGAGAGCCTCACCTCGTGAGTATTGACTGAAGGTGAGAGCGAGAGAGCAAACGGAAAAATTACTTCTGGTTCTGTCCGCAAGCATCGAAGAGGGAGGAGAGGAGGAGGAACCGTGAGCAGACTTTCTTCTGCATTCTCCAAGCTCAGCCGGTAGTTATCCAGCTTCCACCATCACCAGCTGCACCCACTACAACCCAACCAGAACCAACTTACCCGTGCTTGAGGAGAAGAGCCGAGAGAAAGGGATAGACTTCAGCGTTCTGTCGAGTGAGTGAGCACCTAGTGAGGTAAATTTCTGGACTATAAAATGGATAACCAGTGGTAATATAAGCAAGCTCTGGACTTGCATGAGAGGATTTTAAGTTCGGATGATGTAATTAGCTAGATGATGAATTGATATTAAGCTACCAGAATCTGGTTTGGAAGAGTAATTGGTTCTGCCGTGTGCTGAGCATGTAAATTGTGGGATGATCAGAGGTTGAATTTGTGTTTAATCACCTGAAAACAAGATGATAAAGTCATGCATGTATTGTGGTACAATCGGATGATGAATTCAAGCTATTAGAAAAATTTCTGTTTTGGTTAAATGTCCCTGCCGAGTAGCTGAGTTGGAATTGCAGCTCTAATGTGTTTTCCGGAAATGATTTGAGCATGCTTTGGTGATTAACTAATCGAATCTTGGATGATTATTATGATTAGGGTCATGCATGAATTTAATTAGCCTGGATTACTTTGGAAATAAAAATGAAACAGAACTTTTCACATGCAAACTCATCCGAGTGTAGTCTCACCAAGTTCTGGAATTATGAATGTGTTTTGCTGCTACCGAGCTGATTTTCTGGACTGGATGTTAGCTAATTAACTCAGCAATTGTGCATGTGAGAATTAAGGGCAAAATAAAAGGCTTTAACTGAAGAAAATATCGGATGATGAACTAAGGAGCTTAGAAAATTCTGTTTTGCTGAGAATGATTCTGCCGAGAGAATGGTTTGGAAATGCAACTGAAATTCTGTTTTCTTGTGATAACCTGAGCACTCAAGTGTAATTAGCCGAGTGGAACTTAATGTTTATGATGTCTAGGACCCTGCATGTTAATTCTATGAAGTTGATTGATGAATTAAGGAACCTAAGAAATTCTGGTTTGATGAAAATCTTCTGCCGAGACTAATTAAGAAATGATTTGCTTAATTTGCTTAATTATGACAAGCTGTGGTTATAATCCTAACTATCCAAGTGAAGACAAAATGCTTAAGGGCCTGCATGTTGAGTTACACGATTGGACAATGAAACTAGGAACTTGGAAAAAAATTCTGGTTTTGTGAATTGGAATTCTTATGAGCTGAAAATTCCCGAGACCTTAAATTTGATATTTAATTCTCAATCTGTCTTAAGGTGATGATATGAGTTGATTTATACGATTAACTAGTTAACAACATGTTAATTAAAGCTTGCATAGGGTCAAGTAGCTCGGCTAATCAAGAAAATAAAATGAAAGCAGAAAAATTGGTACATGAACGACCATCCGAGTTTAGTTGATATAATTTCTGGATTTGTGTTAGATGTGTGTAATTGTAGTTTGAATTTGGAAACCTTTACTAGCTAACTACGTGTTTGTATGTCCTAATAGAGTACCAAAAATTCTGTTTTAACCAAAGAAAATTCTGTTTAGAACCATTGTTATTGCTGGAATTTCTTTGTGAAACGCTGTGAACTTGAACTTGGAATTTTTTTAAGTGGTTCCTGGAATTTTTCCTTGGGGTGTTAGGAACTCGAAATGCATGACAAAATGTACATGTAATCTGTGAAAGCTATTTGGCAATGAGTCATTTGATATCTTGAAAGATTTAACCAAAAACATGGATATACAACTGCTAGAAATTTTCCTTGTGATCGCCAAAGTTTGAGTTAAAAATTCCAGCTTGATTGTGAAACTTTCTTTGAATTTATAATGGTTGAAATTGTCTAGAAAATGTGGTGCTAAAATTCTACTAGAGTCGTATGGATGGTTAGACTAAAAGCCTTGTGGTTTTAAAAAGAGAAAAAGGAGCTTTTCCACATGTGATCAAGAGCTTCCAGATTTTCGGAACTTCTGACCAGTCTAGGCAAAATGCATATATCTTGGTGTAGGAAAATCCGATTGAGGTGCCGTCAGTGGCATATGAAAATAGACTCATGGGCCTTTGTTCTGTAGAAATTTTATATTTTTCCGCCATGTACACTGCTATTCGTGACTCCTCAAAGTAGACTGCCTGGTATGAATGTCTGATTTCCTTGTGAAACTAAAGTTGGATTTGGATTGAGATTTTAGCTTACTTGTGGTTTAAATTCTTGACTAAATTGTGGTTGGGAGTGATTGATGTTGTCAAGGGCTAATGATTGATGAAGCCCTTGGCCATTTGAATGACTTTATAAGTATTACTGGGTGATGAAATGTAATTGCTAGAATGTCTTGGAGTCTTTACTTTTATTTTTATTTGCTTATGATGGGCTTGCTGAAACCAAGTGCTAATGATTGATGAAGCCTTGGTTGATCCTTTTATTTTATTCAGAGATGCACTTGTTGAAAGCTAGGGCTAATGATTGACGAAGCCTAGTAATTTTCTATGTGATTTTGCCATATTTTGATCCATAATATGTTTTCGAAACGGAATCGAAGCTGTGGTAGTTGTATCGACCTTGCGAACTCGAGTAGCTGTGATCAAAACTAATCAAAAATATTTCCAGCTAGCATTATACTATAAAACTCCATATCTAGTGTTTTGCCTAAAACTTTCCAACTCGATAATTTCCTTTAGTTCAAACTAGCCTTGACAGCTACAGTAAATAAGTTCTATAACTTTTGGAAACTCCAAGTCTTATTTCAATTCTTTTCCTTTCTATAAGCTTTGCACTTGGATAGTTAACTATAGGAAAAGTTCCAAAATACAAGCTTTACCAATTTTTAGTAAAAAGCTTGGGAGACTTGCTCGGCAAGAAACCCTATTCTAGGAAAAATAGTTTTTAAGGATAATTTTTGCAAAAGCCGTAACTTTAGAGAAATGTTCAAAGTAACCTTCTAACTTTGATATTGAGAAGTTTGTCGACTTGTTTCTAGTAAGTAATACTAGTTACCCTCCTCTAAGGATAAAAATAAGGAACATTTCTACTACTTTTGTCAAGCTTCAATCTAAATAGATTTTTGAAATCTCTTGAGAAAGTAAACTAGTATTATATTAAATAAATTCTTATACGAATAAGTTTAAAAACTGAATAGAAACTTATAGTTTCAAAATTTGGTTTTTAGGATATCGCGAGGACGCGGAATTCGATTCCCAACCTGATATCTGAACTCCACTCTTGGTGATTGTTCCTTGTTTGTTAGATTTCCTTGACTTATTGGCTTGATCTTATTGCTTGATAATGTGTTAAATGCTTTCAATGATTGTCAAAACAAGTTTTCAAGGCGAGTGTGTACTTTATCGCACTTAGCCTAAATGATTATGAAATTTTAATGATTGAATGATTGACATGTTACTTGCGCATGAATGTAAGCCTTTTGGGGCTGAACTGGCCATTGCCCATGTTACCGGTCGTCTCGAGCCAGAAGCGGACTCGGTCGGGCGATTAGGGACTTGGGTGAACGTTTCGGTATACTCGAGTATTACCCTGTAGGTTGGTGGAGCCTGGCCAAAAGCCAGGGACGGGGTGAATGAAAGGAATGAACGAGGGGTTTTACTTATACAAAATGCATTTTGCAAATGACTGGAGGAATAAGGGGAAATGTCAGGAGAACGAACGAACATATGGCTCCCTGTGAGCCCGTATCCTTTTCATGAATGTGTTTATTGCTTTATTTGTACTTGTCTCTTGAATTATTGGTTATATGTAATGAATGCATTGATTTTCTTGTTGCCTATGTGTTCGGAACCTCACTGAGCTTTAGCTCACCACACGATATTTGTTTTCCTTAACAGGTTCCGGAAATCGAGAGACTTGAAGTCTATCTTATCTTTTTGTAAATATTATTTCGAATCATACTTGTATCTTCGTTTTGGGTTGTCACTTGAAGCCGGAAAAGTGCAAACCCTAAGATTTGGCTTGTATGAATTTTAGCTGAGCTTTATGAACTTACTGTGTGGTTTGTATTGTATATTTGAAATTATGTGGTGATCTGGTCAGAGATGTATTTAGGAGTGAACGGGTGGATGTTCAATGGTAAGGTTATCTCTGAAGTTAATGCGTTTTAGTATTCAAGTCGCTTAAAGGTTGGCATGTTCGGATGGCGAATTGTGTTTTGGTTTAAGTTATAAGTGGATAATTGGTTGGTTTGCTTGTGTGAGTCCTGGCGAGAGCTGGGCAGGCGACCCGCCAACCCTCTGGTTCGCCTTAGGGGGAAGTGGGGTCGTCACATGCACCACTTGGGCTAGCAAATCAGTCATTTGCTGCATGGCAGTAGCTATTTGGACGTTGGGATCAACCCTAGGTTCAGGGTTTGGTCCATATGAGGTTTCTCCAGTGCCCCTCTCAGATGTAGGTTGCCTAATTCCACGCCCATGGCCCCGTCCACTATGAGTGCCTTCCATTGGTCTAATCAATCCAGGGTCGAAGCGGGAATATAATATTAAACATAGGTCGGCAAAAGCAAGTAGCAAGAGGTACGCACAGATCAAAAGCATACATATATAACATAACTGTACCAAACAAGCCACACAGTAGCAATCAATTAGATACAAATATGAAAAATCCATGAAAGCAGCGGGGTCATCCAAAAGTACTATAGACAAACTAGGTCACAAGTACAAGAATAACTAACGAAAAGCTTTTCCCCTCTAGGGCTCCGTCCTTAATCTACGAGAACAACACCATTTATATCTTAATCAAGGTTGATCATGCTTAACAACACCCGAACAGACTGCGCGAAGTTCCATCGAATCACATTTCTAGTTCACCCAAGTCCTTTCTAACCTAGGCTCTCATTTCTTTTGTATTCGGACGCAAGAATCCCATCTACGATAATTCACAACTCGAGCCGGCCGGTCCCAAGAGTAAATCATCCATATTAAAG
Organism: Coffea eugenioides; assembly: GCF_003713205.1. NCBI lineage: Eukaryota > Viridiplantae > Streptophyta > Magnoliopsida > Gentianales > Rubiaceae > Coffea > Coffea eugenioides. The sequence continues at coordinate 22,444,404 of NC_040043.1, forward strand.
ATTCCTACCCGACAAACATACCTAACTTCCTCAAGTCCCATGATAAAGATCTTTACACTTATGACATGCACGGTTCATAGTTTATGCTCAAACGAGCACTTAGACACATTCACGAAATCAGGACCATAACACCACCGGCCCAAGCTCACTCTGCGCAGAGACCACGCGAAGCAGCTCTGATACCACCTGTGACAGCCCCACCTCACCCTAAGGTGAACCAAAGGGTTCGGCGGACCACCTGCCCAGCTCTCGCCAGGACTACGGAGTCCATTCACACAAACCCAACATAGTACGTGCGATAGGATCCAAAGAAAATGAACAATCGGAAACTACATATATTTTCATTGGAGTCTTGAACAAATTAATATACAGTACAATCCGAGGTATTCATACTACACAAAATACAATTAGGGCTTCGTTTTCAAAAGAGCAAGTACAATTAGGGTTTCCAACCATTGAGGAGCAATACAAAATATCTAACTAGCTCAACTCAGGCTTCAAAGTCACAGTTCCAAAGAGTGGTTCCCTGTAAGGAAAACAAAGGTAACAGAAAGGGGTGAGCTTACGCTCAATGAGGTACCAAACATATAGGGGTAAAATCATGGCCTTTCATGTTGAATCAATCAGATACATATACCGGATATAAAGGAAAGCATTTAAACACCATGGTTCAAAGGGAAAGGATACGGGTGGCTCTCAGGAGCCAGATTTCCATTTGCAGTACTTGATCCGAACCGGTTGACTCTCCGTCAACGTAATTAGAACCAACATGTCCGTAGACACCACTTTACACCAATTTCCGTCCACCAAACATACCCCTACCGGGCCCGAACTCCATACAGTACAGAAATGGTAATACTCGAGTATACCGGAATCAAGAGTCTCAATACCCAAAGATTCCCAGAACAGACTACTGTGGTTCGTTATTTAATCGACCAGGCCCTTGCCGGCCCGACTTGAGTCACTAGCCACAGGTGTTGAGCTCAGAGGTCACAGAAAGGTCGTTGGATACCAGCCTCCAAACAACGTCCAAACAGATTCAGATACAGTTAACAGATTATACACAGTAAATAGGCATATGGACAGACAAGAGAGCGAGTGTGATAAAGTACACCCTCGTCTCAAACAGAATAAACAGATAGTACAGTCATTCAGATCACAGATTGCAAGTACAGAAATCAAGTTAAGTAACAAATAAGGGGAGTGGTACACTCACCAGTTCAAGTACAGGTACTTCCAAAAATTTCCACCCAAAGTGGCCTAATCACCGTGAAACCCTAAGAATAACAAAGGTAAAACAGTTGACATTTCTTCATCCAAAACCGAGTAAATAGGATGCACAAATGAGGTTCGATTACTAGTCAGGTACCTCTCCAAGTTATATACTAGTACGAAAAATAAAAGACGGCTTAAGAATAAAAGAAAACGGTTGGTCCTAAGGACATACATGACCCCAAAACCCCTCACTCCTCTCAAAATCATACTTACAATGATGTACTAGCTCATATCTCAAGGTGAAATTGAAAGTGAGAATAATTCCAAGAAAACAGATTTTTTTTCAATTTTGCACACCCTTGATTGAAAAATCATATCTTAGGATTCTTAAGTCCGAAATTGGTAAAATTTACACCGTTGGAAAATAGACTCAAAGGGGTAAAATTTCTCAGAAGACATATTTAGAAGATTCAGATCACAAGCCAATCAAATTCGAGCCTCAAATTGCTGTCTTAACCAGAAAAAGGCAGAGCAGGTATACGATTTCGGTTAACTTTGAAAAATCACCATAAATCCCACAGACCAAACCAGAAACTGAAATTTACACGGTTCATAGCCCTATGAATCTAGTTTAAAAAACAAAAAATAGAACTCAATTCCGATATTTTGACATCCAGATATTGTAGATTTCCCAGAACTGCTCCGGGGTTCCTGCGAAAATTTTAACAGCATTTCCCCTTGTTTTTCTTACTTTTCACCCAACAATTCAACACCAAATTCAACCCAAATCAACCACAACCTCAAATATAATTCACAAGCTATTAAAAACATCTAATTAGGGTCACAATACCCTTCATATATAGTCAATTACAACACAAGGTTAATAATGCAACCGAAAACCAATTTGAAAGACAGTAGGCCTAAAAGCAGGTTTGACGTGTCTCGGTGTTTCGATCGTAACTTAAGTTACGCTTATCGGATTAAGATGAATCTTATGGAATTTGGAAGCCGAGACAGGCATCTATAACTTTGATGAAGACTACTTAGTCCAGTTCTCACCCTAACTGGGGCAAATTTACCAAAACAGCCCCAGATTTTCCAGTTCAAAGTTTATTGTGGCAGTCCTGATTCATTCAGTCATATCTCAGCACATACAACTCCAATTCAAGTGATTCCAAAGCCATTTAAAAGCTAAGATACAAGGATATATTTCTTAAGAAGACATCAATAACCAAATCAGTAGTATTCCCGGTCAAAATAACCAATTACAGAAGCTGATTATCAGTTTCAGATAGAAACAGGGTAGTAGGGGTATTTCGGTCTTTTCTCAGGCTACGTTGCTCCGATTGAGCTGACATTTTTCAGGCAACTCTAAAATATCATTCTATACAACTTTCATGTTTTAACCCAATGCTAATTCGGCCTATAACTATGTGGAACAGTACCAGGCATAATGGTTGAATTGAAACCCTAAATCCGAATTTTTCCGTTCAATGCGGAAATTTTTCCGGAAACAACCACAATTTATGGATTCTAGCTTCATTCTAGATCATTTCCAACCATCATACCTGGCCACACAATAGTAATCATATGAAAACAGAAAAAAATCATGATTAAATAGAAAATGCACCAAATTCTACCAAAAGTCATGAAACAACACCTAAAATCATCACTTCACCTCACACATGTCAATAATTAAGCATTATTGAGTTGCAAGAAAGGTCCCTTAGTTACTCACCTTAACAACCCAAGAACAAGAGCAACTTAGGACCTTAATCCTCCAAACAACTTCACTAATCACCTCACAACCACTCACTTAAGGGTTTTTATGGAGTAAATGCAAGATTAAACGGTTGGTTTGTTGGATTGAGCAAGTTTGGAGCAAGAGATTGGAGAGCTTTTCCTTTCTTTTTTGGGGCAAGAGGTTCGGCCAAGGAAGCTTTAAAATGAGGATGATTTTTGGAAATTTTTACTTAAATTGGTAAAGCAAGAAAGTTGGTCAAAATTGACTAAGTTAAGAATTAACCTCCAAGTGACACTTGTCACTCCATTTAATACATCTCTATCCTTTTGTCTCTCCAATAATAATCCATCTAGGTAACTTCTAATTATCTCTTAACATCTGATAAATTAAACTCGGTATACACAACTTAACCTAATTGGCCGAATTTTATCAAACTTACCGCACTAGTGAGTCCTACAACCGGTATACGCTCTTAATTTCTCAAAAACTAATTAATACTAGAAAAATAATTTTAGAACTATATTTATTTATAAAAATTATCTAGAAAGAATTTTTTCCTAATAAAGAAACATAGAAAACGCATGCAATTAAATAAAACAAAGTCTAGAAAATAAGAAAATCCACGGGTTCTCACACTTCTGAATTTCGACGTTCAGACCCTGGATAAAACGCCTTATTCGACGTTGTTCGGTCATGATCAGCTCAGAAGAAAATTTGGATAGGCGGGTGAACTGGCTCTCGTACTCCGCTACCGACTGGGCCCCTTGGCAGAGTCGGATAAACTCATCTTCCTTCCGTTCCTGGACTAGAGGAGGGAAGAATTTCGCGTTGAATTCTCTCATAAAATTCACCCAAGTCCGGGACGTCTGCTCCCGTTCCCACTTCTGCCGAATGACATTCCACTAGGAACGGGCCGCCCTTCCAGCTGGAAAACGGCAAAAGTCACCTGCCGTTCTTCGGTGTAGTGCAGGGCAGCGAAAATATCTACCATTTTCTCGAGCCATCTTTCGGCGACATCCGGGTCAGGCCCCCCAACGAATTTCGGTGGGGCAAACTTCTAGAATCTTTCAAGAGCCCTATCGTCGCTCTCGACGTGATTGCCAGGGTTTCCAGGATTAGGGTTCAGGTTTTGGCCCTGTTGCTGCACCACTTGTGCCAGCAGGTTGGTCATTTGCTGCATAGCGGCAGCTATTTGCACGTTGGGGTCAACCCTCGGTTCAGGATTAGGTCCAGATGAGGTTTCCCCAGCACCCCGGTCTGACGTAGGTTGCCTACTCCCACGCCCACGTCTTCGTCCACTACGTGTGCTTTCCATGAAATCTATTAATCTAGGCAAACATAACTAGAGCAATAAGTAACCATACCGGTAAATAAGAACCCAAAATTTTAATAACAAAGCATATATATACATTCCAAACAAGTCAAACAAAGCACATATCATCAAGCAGTCAAGTCAGGTACAACAAAACAGTCCACAAGAGAAAGGCATCACCAAAAGTAATATACACATTGCTAGTCCAAACGTACAAAACGGCTAGCTAACGCTCTTTCCCAGGTCTATCAGTCCCTATCCATCCTATATACAATAGTCAAAAACCTCCAAGAGACCCCAAAAGTACGACCTAATCCGCCGTCGGGCTAGTGGACCCACCCGACGGGGTGGATTCACCTCCTGCCCCGACCCCTGTGCACGATGCCTCGTCGCTCTCCTCCTCGAGCAAGTCGTCACAGAGGTTCAGGATCGACTCGGCTCGAACCCTAACTTTCCGAGCTCGCTTAGCCAAATGCTCGCGTGCCTCCCTAAGCTGAGCGCAGAAGTCGTCCACCCTATCTTCACACTCGATCACATCGTACTCTAAATCCTTGATTCGCTTGGCTTGTTTCTCGTTGGCCGCCCTCAATTGGTTCACCTCGGCCTCGAGCCTAGCGTTATCGTTTGCTAACTCCTTCCGTTCCTCCGCCACGGCCAACACTAAGGTGTTAGGGTAGGCGTAGGTGTGACGGCACTCACAACGTCGGAGGCGGTTCTCCGAACTCCAACGCACGACGGCCCCTCTTGGCCGGATCTGGTACTTAATCACCGGAAGCACCCCATGCGGTCGCTCACCAGCAGGGCTACCACTAGGCCCACTATGTCCGTCCATCCTACACCAAAAGGGTAAGTAAGCGTAAGTAACCTTAAGGGACATAGTCAAAATAATCCTCAAGTCAAGCGTTTCGAACAAGCCCAGGCCAATTCAAACCTAGGCTCTGATACCACCTGTGACAGCCCCACCTTTCCCAAAGGCGAACCAAAGGGGTTAGCAGACTGCCTGTCCAACTCTCGCCAGGACTAACGAGACAGTTTAATGCGGTCTAAAACGGTTCAGAATATATAAGCGCGCTTAAACAAACCAAAATAAAAAATAAAAAAAAACGAAAATCGAAGTCGGCATGAATAGTGCCGGACACGTCAGAATCCGAATCTGTCAAAAATCCAATCGACTCACAACCAAGCATAGACAACTTGAAATTCAACATTTACAATCCAAAATAACACATAAAATCATCCAACAAATTTACACATGTTCAGTTCTTTCAAATTCCAAAAGAGGGAACGGATCCAAAATACATTTAAGGTTTCATTTGTTGAGGAGCTATACAAAGTGTATTTACAACTAGCTCAACTCGTCAACCAACTATCAAAGCCATTCCAAAAGTATTCACATTCCTGTAAGGAAAACAAAAGGAATAGAGTGAAATTACGCCCAATGAGATACTATCACTCAAGCAGCAAAGTTCATATAAGCATAAAGCTTTTCACTCCAATTTATCTACGAGGAAGTAAGACAAGAGCACACATCAATAAAATTGGAAAAAGGATACGGACGGCTCTCAATAGCCCCTTTCCTCGCTTGTATTCTTGATCGGACTTCATTGACCCTCCGTCAATGTTTACAAGTAACCAACCGTAAGCTCCACTTTACTTCCATTCCTTCCACCCAACATACCCCTACCGGGCCCGAACTCCATACAGTATAAATTTGATAATACTCGAGTATACCGGAATCAGGAGTCTCATACTACAAGATTCGATATAACAGTCCCCATGGCTCGTCAATTTTCACGACCAAGCCCTCGCTGGCTCGATTCAATCGACTACCAATGGGGTTGAGCTCAGTAGTGACAGTAATGGCCGTTGGATACTCGTCCAAACGACACCAAATCCAGTATTTCATGTACCATTCAAGTACCACAGTAGACAGTCATATATAATACAAAAGGGGTGAGGGCGATCAAGTACACCCTCACTTGAATCAGTTTCAACGGTGCAAATAAGCATTCAAGATATCAAGTTCAAATGTAACAAAGCCACATCGTAACAAGCAAGTGAGTAGTACACTCACCAAGCAAGCAAGTGAAATTTCATGCACTTCCGCCCAAAAAGCGTCTTGAATCACCGTCACGCCCTAAAATGTTCAAACAAGCACAATAAGACTCGATTACAAGTCATAAACCAATTCCACATACTACCAAAAATAAGGCTCTATTAGAACGTATAAGTACTAAAGTAAGTTGGGGAAAGTCCGGAAATGAAAGTTAAGCTCTAAGACCTAACAACAGTTTTGACGTCATTAAGCGTATTGGACACAAACGGCACTACGATCATCGGATGGAAGTACAATATACAGCGTTTCGAAGCTAACAGAAAGGTCCACAATGTTGAAGAAGGCCACTCAGTCCAATTTGTAGTGAAACTAAGTCAAAAGTTCAATGTACTAAACCAGAACTGCATAAACAGGTTAACGAACCGCATTCTGGTTAAATAACCATAATTCAGACTACCAAAGTCGAATTCAAGTGATTTCAAAGCCATCCAAAAGCTAAGAGACCAGGATATATTTCTTAAGAAGATATAAACAACCAAATCAGTAGTATTCCTGGTCAAACTAACCAATTATAGAAGCGGATTATCAGGTTCGGACAGAAACAGGGCAGCAGGGGTATTTCAGTCTTTTCATAGGATACGTTACTCCGATTGGCCTAAATTTTTGTAGGCATCTATAAAATATCATTCCCTACAACTTTAATGTTTTAACCCAAGGCTAATTCGGCCTCTAACTAAGGTAAACAGTACCAGACAGAATGGGTTCAATTGCAACCCTAATTTCCGAAATTTCCTTTCAAAGCGGAAATTTTCCACAAATAGCCACAATTTACACCCTAAGGCTTCATTCTAAACCATTCCCAACCATCATCCATGGCCACACAATATTAATCATATGAAAATAGAAAAAGCATGATTAAATATAAAACTTCACCAATTTCTACCAAAAATCATGAAACAACACCTAATATCATCACTTCACCTCACATAAGTCACTAATTAAGCATTATTGAGAAGAAAGAGAGGTCCCTTAGCTACTCACCTTAATCTTCCAAACCACTCCACCACTCACCTTAATCCCACTAAGAGAGAGGTTTTTATGGAGTAAATCAAGTTTCTAACGGTTGATTTGTGAGATTGAGCAAGAAATAGAAGGAAGAAATTGAAGAGTTTTCCTTTCTTTTTCCTTGGAGATGGCTGGCCAAGAGCTTGCAAATTTGGGTGATTTTTGGGTCAATTTTTGATTTAATTGGTAAAGTAGTGAATAGTGGTCAAAGGTAAGAATTACTCTCCAAGTGACACTTGTCACTCCATTTAATGCATGGCTATCCTTTTGTCCCCCTCACACTAATCCATTTAGTAACCTCTAGTTATCTCTTAACACCTGCTAAAGGAAACCCGGTATCCAAAACTTAACCTAACTGGCCGAATTTTTCCGAACTTTCCGCACTAGCGGGTCCCACGTCCGGTATACACTCTTAATTTCTCAAAAACTAACCGATACTAGAAAAATCATCTAAAAACTATATTTACTCATAAAAATTATTTAGAAAATTTTTCTAATAAAGAAAATGTGTAAAAGGCGTGCAAATAAATAAAATAAGGCCTAGAAATTGAGAAATTTACGGGTTCTCACATGAAATGTTTTGGAGTACTTTAATTATATATTAAAAATATTTGAAGTATTTCTAGCTTTTGAATTTCGGATTGTAGTGAGTCCCGGCGAGAGTTGGGCAGGCGTTCCGCGGATGCCCTTGGGTTCGCCCTTGGGAGAAGTGGGGGCGTCACAGATAGACTCCCAAATCTCCCTTGAATCTCATTAATCTCCTCAATTAGTTCCAGGTCAGCCCCATCATCAAGTCGCTGTTGGATCCTTCTCATTGGTCCTGCAGAAACATCCCCACTAGCCTCCACCTCCTTCGCGCGTCTGACTGGCAATATTCGTACCCGCTATTCCCACTTCTCCCCCCCACCATCGACCTGCCCGCCGCCACACACATTGCCCGGCTGTGTCGCCGCTGGACGAACAGGACAAGATTCCTCTCCACGCTTCGCAGGAGGCACGCTAGCCACCATCCCAGCCTGTGTGTCCCTATTCTCCATCATTAACACTGGTGAGGGGATTGTTGATATTTCCAAAAACATCATCTTGATATTTTTGAAAAAAATTATTTATCATGGGTATTAGATGTTGAAATTCATCTTGAGGCAATGGGTCTTGGTAATACTATTGTTGAAAAAAATGAATTCTCAAACCAAGACCGTGCCAAAGCTATGATTTTCCTTCATCATCATTTATATGAAGGATTAAAAATAGAGTATCTTACTGTCAAAGATCCTCTTGTCCTTTAGAGAGATTTGAAAGAAAGAATCGACCACTTAAAGTTGGTTGTTCTTCCAAAAGCCCGATATGATTGGCTTCACTTACGGCTACAAGATTTTAAATCTGTCAACGAATATAATTCAGTCATGTTTAGAATTACTTCTCAATTATCATTATGTGGTGAAAAAGTCACTGATGAAGATATGTTAGAGAAAATATTTTCTACTTTTCATGTCTCTAACATGCTCCTACAGCAGCAATATCGAGAAAAGGGATTTAAAAAATATTCTGAACTTATGCATGTCTTCTCTTGACTGAACAAAATAATGAATTATTACTAAAAAATCATGAGTCCCGACCAACTGGTGCAAGTCCATTCCCTGAAGCGAATGCGACTCAATTTCAAAACTCTAGTCGAGGTCGTAGACGTGGCTGTAGGGGCGGCCGTGAAGGAGGCCGTGGACGTGATCGTAGTAGATTCATACGCCGTGAAAATTGTAATCGTGGCAAACAACAAAATATTCTCCAAAAGAGGGATAATAACTACGATCAGAAAAATGGAGAAAAGAAAGTTTATGAAGAAAAATGCTACCGGTGTGGTATCAAAAATCATTAGTCTCGTACCTATCGTACGGCTGATCATCTTTTTAACCTCTATCAAGTGTCATTGAAAAAGAAAGACAAAGGTGTTGAAACAAATTTCATTGATAAAGAAAATGACTATGATGATGCTGATATGACACACCTCGATGTAGCTGATTTCTTTGAGCATCCTAAAGATGTCAACAAATACCCTATGATTGTTTAGATATTTTATAATGCTTTATATCTTTCATGTAATTTTCTTTCTATTCAATATTTATTTTTGCATCTTTATTAATATTTATTTGTTTGAAATTTTCTTCCTGAAAAAGAAATGGATGTCAAATATTTGGAATTAAATAATGGTGATGATGACATTTGTCTCATTGATAGTGCTACTACGCACACTATATTGGAAAATAAAAAATATTTTTCTTATTTGAAAATGGGAGAGACAAATGTTAATACCATCAGTGGTAGTGCAAAATTGGTTAAAGGTTCCGAAAGAGCCACTCTATTTCTCCCTGAAAGGACTAAAATTGTCGTAAATAATGCACTACTCTCTCCCAAGTCTCGGAGAAATTTATTGAGTTTTAAAGATATCCGCGAAAATGTATATCATATCGAGACAATGACTGAGACAAATGGAGAATTTTTATTAATCACAAATATCATTTCTAGGCAGAAATACATAGTAGAAAAATTACCTTCTTTTTCTTCTGGCTTATATTATGCACAAATTAGTACAGTTGAAATTTATCATCTAGTAGACTAGAAGTCTACTCATCCCAATAATTTTAAGATTTGGCATGATCTTCTCGGACATCCTGGATCTATAATGATGAGATGAATAATCGAGAATTCACATGGTCACTTATTGAAAAATCAAAAGATATTGAAAGCAAATGAATTCTCCTGTGTTGCTTGTTCCTAAGGAAAATTAATTATTAGACCATCACTAGTTAAAATTGGGACTGAATCCCCTACATTTCTAGAACGAATTCATGGTGATATATATGGACATGTAGATCCACCATGTGGACTATTTCGATATTTTATGGTACTAATTGATGCATCAGTTAGATGGTCACATGTATGTTTATTATATACTCGCAACCTGGTATTTGCGAGATTGCTTGCTCAAATAATTAAGTTGCGAGCATAATTTTAAGATTATCCAATAAAGAAAATTCATCTAAATAATGTTGGTGAATATTCGTCACATACTTTGGATGATTATTGTATGTCTATTGGAATAACTGTTGAACATCCTATAGCTTATGTTCACACACAAAATGGTCTAACCGAATCATTTATCAAACGGCTACAATTAATTGCCGGACCATTGTTGATGAGGTCTAAACTTCCTTCATTTGCTTGGGGACATGCTATATTACATACAACAACACTTGTGAGAATTAAGCCGATAAGTTATCATACTTATTCTCCCCTACAATTATCTTTTGGTTATGAGCCCAATATTTCTCATTTACGAATATTTGGTTATGTAGTTTATGTTCCAATTACACCGCCCCAACGTCGTAAATTGGGCCCCCAAAGAAGATTGGAAATATATGTCGAGTATGAATCACCTTCAATTATTAAGTATATGGAACCATTGACAGGTGATTTATTTACCGCGAGATTTGCAGATTGTCATTTTGATTAATCACATTTTTCGAGTGTGAGGACCCGAAAATTTTCTTATTTTCTAGTCATTATTTTACTTCCTTGCATACATTTTCTATACTTTTCTTTATTATATTAATTTTCTAGATATTTTTATAGGTGAGTATAGTTTTTCAATTGTTTTTCTAGTATAAGTTAGTTCATGTTGCGTTAGTAGAGTATATTGGACGTGGGACCCGCTAGTGCGTTAAGTGCGATAAATTTTGACGACCAGGTGAAGATTTGCATAAAGGGATATTATTTTACAAGGTGCTAGGAGATAATTAGAGGTTAGCTAGGTAGATTAACCATTGGGAGACGAGGATGAGATTAACTTTAGGAAAGCCATGTGTGCGACACTATTAGATGTTGGACTTTGACCAACCTTTCTTCACCTTTACCAAATCAAAATTTTGACCAAAATCTCTTCATTTTATTGTCTTGCTTGGCCGAACCATTGAGGGAGAGAAAGGGAGAGAAACTTCACCTTGTATTCCAATTTCTTGCTACAATCTTGAGTTCCAACCATCAAAATTGCAAATTACTCCATACAAAGTGCAAACTAAGGAAGGGTAGAGGTGTTGGTCAAGTGATTTTGGAAGGAAAAGCAATAAGCTACCATCTTTCTTGTGGTTCTAAGGTAACTTGCCAAGAAATCCCTCTTTACTTCTAATAATTGCATATTAGTGGTTTAAGGTTGCTAAATGTGTAGTTTTGTGAGAAATTTCATGATTAGAAGTGGTGATATGTAGATTTCCAGTTTTATTGGAGAATTTTCTGCCCACATATGAAGCTTAAAGGTTGGCCATGATTTACTAGTTTTGACATGTGAAAAATCTAGTGTTTATGTGCTAGTTTACTTTACCTAAAGAAATTTTCAGTTTGGGTGCATAAATTTCAGATTAAGGTTTCCAATTGGAGCTTGATTATGGTTGGTTTTTGGATCTTTCATTTGGTTATCTTTGAAGGGTGTTGTGCCCCTAATTAAATGTATTCGATAGTTTATGTTTTGTGGTTGCAATTGTGGTTGATTTGAGATGAGATTGGTGATTGCCTGTAGGATGGAAAAGTAAGGAAATTGAGGAGAAGTGCTGTCCAATTTGTGGGGTTACTTGATCCTTCGAGTTTGGATTGATTGTGGGTAGAAATGAAGGGTTTTGGGGTTGTTCATGTCTTTAGGATCAACTGTTACTTAATTTCACTCCCAAGCCACATTTTTGCTTTGCATTAGTAGTTCATTGGATAGGTATATGACTAGTAATCGAGTCTCACTTTTGGATGAGGGAACCATAATTTTTTACCTTGGTTGTCTTAGGACGTGCCGGTGATCAAGGGCGTACTTCGGGAGGAAACTTGTGAAGTTATTTTGCTTGACTGATGAGTGTACCACTCGCATGACTTGTTGTTTAACCGGTCTACTTGTACTTGCAATCTGTGATTTGAATGACTGTGATCTCTGTTTATTCTGGATGAGATGAGCGTGTACTTTATCACACTCGCTCTCTTGCCTGTTTAACTGGTTACTGTATAAATCTGAATCTGTTACTTGAATATGATTTGATGTCGTTTGAAGGCTTGTATCCAACGACCTTGTAGTGACTTCTGAGCTCAAACCCTGTGGCTAGTTACTCGAGTCGAGCCGGCAAGGGCCTGGTCGATTAGATAACGAACCCTGGGTCTTCTGTTTTGTCGAGTGGAGTGTTATCTCCTCGACTAATCGGTATACTCGAGTATTACCCCCTCTGTTTCTGTGAGGTGTTCGGGCCCGGTAAGGGATATGTATGGTGGACGGAAATTAGTCTAAAGTGAGGTCTACGGTCATGGTCGTTTCTTCAAACATTGACGGAGGGTCAATGGGTTTGGATCAAGTAATGTAAAAAGGGAAAATTGGCACTTGAGAGCCATCTGTATCCTTTTACTTCCTGTTTAACTGTGGTGTTCCTTTCTATCTATTTGATGTCTTTGTTCGATTGATTACAAGTGTACTTTCATGATATTTGACTGCTTGACCTGTTGGTGTCTCATTGAGCGAAAGCTCACCCCGTTACCTTTGTTTTCCTTACAGGGAACAATATTTTGGAATACTGATTTTTGGGAGGAAAGAGTCGAGCTAATATAGACATATGTTTTGTTTAACCTCCTCTGTAATAGAAACCCTAATTGTATTTTGTTCAAGTATAATATTTTGGCTTGTAAAGACTCCAATGTATATAGTTATACAAGCGTATGGTTATGTATATTAGTCAAGAATGCATGTTTCTGTGGTATTGTGAACTTTTTTCACATTTGTTGAAACTGGGCGAGTGCAGAACTTGAACAAGGAAAGAAAAGAGATTTTGCCGGGAATCCCCTGCAGGGAATCTAGCCATATATCCGGATACATGGCCAGATTAGCAGGAGAGATTGAAAAAAAATTGGGTTGTTCACTACCTTGAATCTGGCCAGGAATCCGACCAAGTTTTGACCGGATTCTGACGTGGCCGCGGTTCTTTACGTTTTTCATTGGAGCGTTTAATCGAAGTTTTACGGCACCGTATGGTTTGGTAATCGTGTTTTTGGCTTAGTAGTCTTGACGAGAGTTGGGTAGGCAGCTCGCTAACTCTTAGGGTATGCCCTAGGGGAAGGTGGGGTTGTCACAGTTGGTATCAGAGCCTAGGTTAGAAATGACCTGGGTAAACTAGGAATTTGATTCTTAGGACCTTCAGGGAATGTGTTAGCGTGTCATTGAGTAAGATTACCCTGTCTAAGATATAAACTGTGCTATTCATGTAGGTTATGAACGGAGCTAGTGGAGAGGGCGGAGGTGAGCCGTCTCGGAGGCGTTTTCGCGTCATCGATTACCAGGAGAGGCCTGGAGGACCGATCCGGCATTGGAGTACTGCTAGTCAGACTCGACACTGTAGCCGTTGCCAGAACTATTCTTATATCGACCATGTGGTCGTGGTGGTACTAGACGAGAGGAGGAGGCTTTGGCGTGCCACCGCTGGGGATCATATCGAGATGGTGAGGTTGAAGGGCATCATGAAGATGCAAGTGGACTGGATTCGGGAGCTCCAAGGGGATATAGCGACGAAGCAGGAGAGGATGAATGCTATTAGAGAGCAGTTACAAGGAGTTAATGACCGTCTCACTAGGGATGTTAGAAACCGGTCTGGAGGCATTATTAATGAGTGTCAGGCGCTAATCCAGGGAGTGATTGGCGCTAATATCCAAGTGGAGGTTCCGGGCGACGGAGCTCCTAGAGAGGGAGACGCCCCTAGCTCTAGCCACGAGAGAGAGTCCGTTGGCTCAGTTGGGAACTAGGTTAGAGCTCCTTTGAGCCATGTTTTGATGCCATGTGAAGGGTAGGTAGGGAAAACTCTCAGTTAGCTATTTTTGTACTTTTGGATGACCCCATTACTTTCATGGGATTGCTTTTGTTTGTATTTGACTGCTACTATGTGATATATATATGCTAAAATTGTGTTGACTGCTTGGTTTTGACTTGTACATACTTTTGTAACTTGTTCATGCATTTATCTCTCTTTAATATTATATCCACGCTTCGATCCTAGATTGGTTAAACCAAATGGAGGGTACCCGTATTGTACGAGGCCATGGGCACGGAACTAGGCAACCCGTGAATAAAGAGGGTAACAGTGAACCGGTACCTGAACAAAATACTGGAGCGGGGGTTGATCCAAATGTTCAGGTAGCCGCCGCTATGCAGCGTATGACCGATCTCTTAGCTCATGTAGTAGAACATCAGGGCCAAAATCCTATGCATCACCATGAAAACCCTAGCAATCATATAGAGGGTGAAGATAGAGCCCTCAAATGATTTCAAAAGTTTTCCCTACCAAAATTCTTTGGAAGACCAAACCCAGACGTGGCCGAGAATACATGTTTAAAGACTTTAAAGAGGTAATATGGCTGAAAAACTTCAATCTTTCCTTATACTTTAAAGAGATGTGAATACATGTTTGATTTGAAGTTTGATAGAGGTAGAAACTAGTGGGAATAGCTTGTTTGTAGCTGGAAAGTTTCCAGGTTGAATCGAACTAGTCAAGGCTGCCATCTCTTTTAGCTTTGGTTTATTTTGCTGGATGTTTGCTAGGGAATCATTTATTCTTTTGATAGCTGAATATTGGCAGAAATATTTCATGTATGCAATAGTTTTGGCTGCTGGAATTTTTAGGAGGAAGCCGAGAGAGTTGAGCTATCAATTTTCAACCCTTATTTGCAATTTTTGTTAAGTTTTGCTAGGAAATGCTCGATTAATACCATACCTTATATTATAAACATGTGATTGTGTGACTTCTGGATGAAGCTAAGTAAGAAAGGTGTTGTTTTGATAAAAAAAAAAAAAAAAAGTGAAGACAGCTTGAGGAAAATTGGAGGAACTTTGCTCCATCCTTGTCACAGCTTGTTGTCTCGTCCGTTTGAGGAGTTTCCACTAGGAAGTCACACTCTAACTGTTATATTTCTTGTTTTGTATGATATATAGCATGTTGGTTTTGATCTTGGTTGCAAATTGTTGGTTTAGAGGTGAGATTTACAGAGATAAAGTTGAAATAACTCTTGTGAAAGCTGGAAATTTGGGTAACAGTCACCACTGGACAGTTTTAGTAAACGGATCATAACTTAGTGTAGAAAAATCAAAATTGAGTGCCATCAATTGTGTTTGGAACTATACTCATAGATCTTTCCAACGGTATAAAATTGGAGGTGTGGTTCGTTTTATATATGCACCAGAAAATCAGTAAAGTTGACTGAAAAATCGGTCGTGAACAAGTAAAAATTGGGATGTTGTGGTAACTTGTGACTCAATTTGGATTAACTTATGAACCAAATATCATTGAGATGTCTTCTAAAAATTGTTAGTATTTCAAGTCTAGTTTTAAACGAGATAATTTGTATGAGTTTTTGACATTTATAACTTAAGTTATGATTTTTCCAAAGAAAGAATACTTGCTGGAATTTCAGCTTTGATCGCTAAATTTTTCAAGATGATGTTAAGCTCAATTTGCTCAAAACACCCTAGAAGACTTTTAAACTACAAGTATGTGTTGGAAATAAACCAAAACCATTGACCTTAAGTGGTTTAAACTCCATTTAGTTCACTGTTTTCATAGTTGGAATTCTACTCAAGGCTGACCGAAAGAGATAGTGATTTTGTTTAGCTTTACAATTGGCTTTGTGTGATGAAATCATCTTGTTAATGTCTTAAACATATGATTAGACATTAATTTTAGTATGAGTAGTGAATTGAAGTAGAAAATGAAAGGTTGAGAGGTGAAAACTTCACTTCGACATGTTTCATGTCCCAAGCGATAAATTTCCAGTTTTAGTTGAGGAAAATGAGTGTTAATATGTTAATACCATGTTTAATATAAATGTTAGCCATGTCATGTGATTTTTCTAGCTTGTACATGTTCTATTAGTTTGCATTCGGAAATTTCAGCTTGTAGAGTTGAACTTTTTCTTGATGGCCAGACTTGGTATGGAGACATGTGAGTTGAATACTTGTTTATTTTTGGTGGATTTATGGTCTGAAATTAGTAGTTTGTATAGCCTATCATTTGTGGTCTTGGTTTGGATGGTTTGGCCATGAAATTTTGTATTGAATTTGGAGAGGAAATATAGGATAAAATAGGGATTATGCTGTCCAAATTTGGGGCAGCTTACTACCTTGATTTTGGACTGATTTGGTGATGTACTTGCCTAATATGCTTAGTGAACCTTTAAGCTTTGCTTATGTATTGCATTTTGGTTGAAATGGAAGGGTTTCATTGCGATTTTCTTCCAAATTGCTGGCTAAAATTGTGCTTGTTTGTCGATGGAGAGTGCAGCCTATTACATTGTTGTTTTTCTAACCTTTTAGTAATTGGTTTTGGCCAAAACTTGTTCCAAACTTTGGAGGAGCCTTTTGTGCGTGAATTTGAATGAAAACTATGAAGATTGGGAGGTGAAAACCTCATGATTGTACTTGTTTCATGGCTACGAAAAATTCTGATTTGGAGGGCAGTTTTGCACCTTGCTACCTTTTAGCCTCAAGTCTTTAGTTTGAAAGTCTTTTGGACACAACCTCGTTGACTTGACTTGAGAAAACCTTGTTTCTTTCATTGGTTCGCCGTTGGAAAATTTCCCGCCATGAAGCGAATAAGGAACTTGTTGGTTATTCATGTTTCTTGAGTCCAAAATGCTCTTATACGCTTCAAAACCCTACTTGAGTTTTTGCCCTAGAATATACTTAAATTTTTCCTTGATTTGCATTCTAAATATGGCTGTGTATGTTGGGTTTTGAAAAAAATTTAACTTGGAGAGGTATACGACTCATAGCCGAGTCTAAATTATGAATTCTGTTCACTTGGTTATTCTTAGGGCTTGTCTGATCAAGGGGGCAATCCAGGAGGAAACTTTTGACGCTATTTTTGCTTGAACTAATGAGTGTTCCAACTGCAAGTTCCATGCTACTTGTTGCACAAATATGACCTGTATATGACTTGTTACTTGAATTGACTTGTTATTACATAGGTGAGTGTGTACTTTATCATACTCGACCTAACTTGACTGAATTCCTGTTTTACTACTATAAGTGAATTGTTTACAAGTGAACTGAGATTCATGCGCATGAGTTGAAAGTAACAGCCTGGATCCTAAACCCCATAGGCTAGTTAATCGAGTCGAGCTGGCAAGGGCCTGGTCGATTAGATAACGAACCCTGGGTCTACTGTTTTGTCGAGTGGAGTGTTATCTCCTCGACTAATTGGTATACTCGAGTATTACCACCACTGTTTATGTTTGGAGTTTGGGCCCGGTAGGGGGTTGATTGGTGGATGGAGGTTGGAGTTAAGTGGTGATCTACTGGACTTGTTATGATTCCATGGTTGACGGAGTGTCAACAGATTCTGAACAAGTTGTGACGGAATCTGTTCCCGAGAACAGACTGTATCCTTTTATATGCATGTGTTATCGACTATACATGGTTAAATGAGTTGTCTGGATGTTATGTTCTTTATGGAAAATGTGATCATGCTATCATGTGAATGCTAAAATGCCTAATTGCTTGTTGTTCTCTTGGAACCTCATTGAGCTTTTAGCTCATCCCTTCATTTGTTTTCCTTAACAGGGTACGAGGATGACAAGGACAAGAAGAGTGCTAGTTGTAATAGGAAATCTTAATCTTGTATTTGGACGACACTGTATTATGGTATTAGTTTACAAGTTCTTATCTTTTGGTCTGTATTTTGGTTTGTATATTCGGATGATTGGTAGCATATAGATGTTATATTGAAGAGTTTTAGCGTTATTGATTTGCTATCCAAAGAATAGGGAATTCAAACATTGTAGTCCTTATTTTAAGGAATCGCAATCCTATTTATACTTAGAGAAGTGATTGAACTACTTGCATTTCATTTTGCTTAGTCGTATATATAAGTATGGAGTTTTTGTGAATTAGGATGGCTTGTAATATCTATTGGGGGGTTTCGTTCTTACTTTGGAATTAATGTTAGTGAGTAAGTCCTGGCGAGAGTTAGGCAGGCGGTCCGCTAACCTCTGGGGTTCGCCCTTGAGGGAAGTGGGATCGTCACAAATACAACAAAAGTGACTTGTCGTTCTTCTGTGTAGTCCAAGGCATCGAATATATTCCTTATATTCTCTAACCAATTTTCAACAACTTCTGGGTCAGGTCCTCCACAAAATTTGGGCGGGAAGAATTTCTGAAACCGCTCCAAAGCTCGATCCTCCCCTATCTCTCGGTTTCCACGTTAGTTTCCTTGTCCAACCCCCTGACCCTGTTGAACTACTAAGAGCTCAAATACATCAGTCATACGAGTTAGAACTAATCCTATTTGGTCGTCTCCTCCCCAAGCTCTTGGCTCAGCGTTTTGATCAATATCAAACCCATTATCTACTCGTTGAGTTCGGGGTTGTTTAGATTGACGTCCCTTTCATTGTCCTCTAGTTTCCATATTTACAACTAATCTAGATGCACATACATAACCTCACACTAAGCCATAATTGAACAACACACACATACCAGCAACAACTTTAAAGAAAAATGAAATCACTTGCACAAATAACATTATCACCATACAAGTAAACACAAACTAGAGTTCATTAAATCATAACACAAGTTATAGTCAAGTAAAGTTCAAACAAAGTCAAAGTCAGTAAACAAAAGTAAATAGGTGGTTAACAAAAGTACATTCATCTCCAAGGCACAAACTCTTAAGTTCTACTCCCATCGTTCCACTACAAAAGACCACAAGTAGTGCTTCACTCAAATAAATTGGAACTAGATGATTCCCGGTCCCTAAGACGTTCAACTTCATTCCTAACACTAGGATCTTCTGGGCCACGATCTTCTCCATCTCCCGCTCTTAATTATTGCGCCATTTTAGCCAAACGATTTTTGGTTTCCTGGAACTATTCACGTGAAATATCGATTCATTCTTATTCCCCGCAAATGGAGATCTCAAATCTTTAGCATCGCCCTCAACTTTTAAGTATTCGGGTACAAGAATCCAAACAAGGTAATTCACAACACAAGCCGACCGGTTCCAAGAGTAAATCACCACATTTGAGATTCCTACCCAACATACATATCCAATTTTTTCTCAAATAACGAGATAAAGGGTTTATATCTATCACATTTATGATTCGTAGTTTTACTCTAGAAGAGCACTTAAGTCTTTACTCATCCACATAGTAAGAACCATAACACTACTTGGCCCAATCTCACCTCGCGCAGAGACCAGAGCACTTAAGTCTTCACTCATCCACATAGGAAGAACCATGACACTACTTGGCCCAATCTCACATCGCGCAGAGACCACGCGAA
Source organism: Coffea eugenioides (assembly GCF_003713205.1). Taxonomy (NCBI): domain Eukaryota; kingdom Viridiplantae; phylum Streptophyta; class Magnoliopsida; order Gentianales; family Rubiaceae; genus Coffea; species Coffea eugenioides. The sequence goes on from NC_040043.1 coordinate 22,464,130, forward strand.
GCGGCTCTGATTTTAACCCCTACAAACGGTCACTTAACTTTCAAACCAGCCCCACAGTCCGGCATCCTAAACTTATAAGCCTAAGATACATTACAAAGATCCAAAATCTAAGCTCTCTGATACAAACTGTGACGCCCCCCACTTCTCCCTAAGGCAAACCAAAGGGTATCCGCGGAAAGCCTGCCCAACTCTCACCAGGACTTACTACAGTCCATAATTCAAAAGCTCGAAATACATCAAATAACTTCAATATATAATTAAAGTACTCCAAAATATTACATGCTTACAACTGGTTAGTTTTCAAGCTTAATACAATCCAATAGAATATGTACTACAACCATCCGCTATAATACGACTTAAGGTCTTCAAAAGAAAACAATCTAATACCATTCACGAGCACTCTTGGTCTCGAACCCTGTTAAGGAAAACAAAAACGTGGAATGAGCTACACAGCCCAGTGAGGTTCCAAGAAACTCTAGCAGTTCTAATAAATCAAGTAATTTGAGCATACCACGTGTATGGTTCAAGGTTGCATATTTGGCACCTTAACATGAGATAGTTATCATTGTATGAGTAATTTGAGCATAATATAAGCATGGTTTAAGGTTTCACATTGGAACATTTACAATAAGACAGTTTTCATGATACAGAAATAAACACATACTGAAGGATACAGTGTTCCAGTGGAACCATTTCGGTAAACTTCACCTTATAACTCCTTGTCCCATCGGTTTGTCTGGCCATCACCTTATTCCTCCTGTGGTAGTACTCGAGTATACCGAAACGGTATCCCAGGGTTGCAACCTACCCGACCGAACCCAGTCCTGGATCGAGTAGGTTAGTAACCAAGGACAGGGCCTTCTGAGTGGTGAAGGAAATGATAGTCTTACTCCATCCACTCCTTTCTAACTTTGGGTGGTGGTCCAATTTCTCTTAGTCTACTATCGGATGCATCTCTTTTCCTTGCTTGAAAGGTTCTTAGTTGAAATTTTAAGCTTTCCACCCTTTGCGCTTTCTCGAGAGAGTCATTAAATGTTTCAATCTTTGCTGCGGCAAGGGCATCTTGGATTTCTAAATTTAATCCTTGGATAAACCGTCTTATTCTCTTCCGTTCCATAGCCACCAATTCTGGAGCATATGTAGATAATTTCTTGAATCGTGTTTCGTACTCAGCCACACTCAAAGTTTCTCGACGCAGCTTTATAAAATCGTCTTCTCTCTTTTCTTGGACTAGTGGATGATGAAATTTCTCATTAAACTCTCGTACAAAGTTTATCCAAGTTCTTGGAGTTTGATCCCTTTCCCACTTGTTTCTTATAACATTCCACCAGGCTCGAGCTGATCCTTCAAGTTGAAATACAACAAAAGCGACTTGTCTTTCTTCTGTGTAGTCCAAGGCATCGAATATATTCCTTATATTCTCTAACCAATTTTCAGCAACTTCTGGGTCAGGTCCTCCAGAAAATTTGGGCGGGAAGAATTTCTGAAACCGCTCCAAAGCTCGATCCTCCCCTATCTCTCGGTTTCCACGTTAGTTTCCTTGTCCAACCCCCTGACCCTGTTGAACTACTAAGAGCTCAAATACATCAGTCATACGAGTTAGAACTAATCCTATTTGGTCGTCTCCTCCCCAAGCTCTTGGCTCAGCGTTTTGATCAATATCAAACCCATTATCTACTCGTTGAGTTCGGGGTTGTTTAGATTGACATCCCTTTCATTGTCCTCTAGTTTCCATATTTACAACTAATCTAGATGCACATACATAACCTCACACTAAGCCATAATTGAACAACATACACATACCAGCAACAACTTTAAAGAAAAATGAAATCACTTGCACAAATAACATTATCACCATACAAGTAAACACAAACTAGAGTTCATTAAATCATAACACAAGTTATAGTCAAGTAAAGTTCAAACAAAGTCAAAGTCAGTAAA
>NC_040043.1:22467070-22532144 GCF_003713205.1 Coffea eugenioides
CAAGCTGCATTATCTTCATATAATATAGTTGGAGGATTTTTTTTCCCGGAGGATAACCCACAATTCTTTCGAATATAGTGGGTCATTGATCTTAACCAAACACATTCTCGATTGGTTTCATGAATTGCTATTATTTCAGCATGATTCGATGAAGTGGCGGCTAGTGATTGCTTTGTAGATCGCCAAGAAATGGCTGTGCCTCCATATGTAAATAAATAACCAGTCTGAGATCTTGCTTTATGCGGGTCGGATAAATACCCAGCATCAGCATAACCAACCAATTCAGGTTTGAATTTATTTGAATAAAATAAACCAAGATCTATTGTTCCTTAGAGATAGCGAAAAATATGTTTAATACCATTCCAATGTCGTCTTGTGGGCGAGAAACTAAATCTTGCTAATAAATTTACTGCAAATGATATATCAGGTCTTGTACAATTAGCAAGATACATTAGTGCACCAATTGCACTGAGATATGGTACTTCAGGACCAAGTATCTCTTCATTTTCCTCTCGTGGTCTAAAAGGATTCTTATTAGGATCTAATGATCTGACAACCATTGGGGTACTCAATGTATGTGTTTTGTCCATATAAAATCGTTTTAATACCTTCCGGGTATAAGCAGTTTGGTGGACAAAAATTTCACCTTTCAAATGCTCAATTTGTAAACCAAGGCAAAATTTTGTCTTTCCAAAATCTTTGATCTCAAATTCTTTCTTCAAATATTCAACACTATTTTGAATCTCTTCAGGAGTTTCAATTAAATTTAGATCATCAACATATACCGCAATTATCACAAAATTTGATCCATTTTTCTTGATAAAAACACATGGACATATTGGATCATTGGTATAACCTTCTTTAGTCAGACATTCATTAAGGTGATTATACCACATACGTCCAGATTGTTTGAGCCCATACAGAGACCTTTGTAATTTAATAGAATAAATATTTTTAGAATTTGATTTGCATGCTTCAGGCATGTTGAATCCTTCGGGGATTCTCATATAAATATCATTTTCAAGATTCCCATATAAATATGCAGTAACGATGTCCATTAGACGCATATCTAATTTTTCATTTACTGCAAAACTCACAAGATATCTAAATGTGATAGCATCCACTACAGGTGAATACGTTTCATCATAATCAAATCCAGGCCTTTGTGAAAATCCTTGGGCTACAATTTATACCTCACAATTTCATTTTTCTCATTTCTTTTTCTCACAAATACCCATTTATATCCTACTGGCTTTACACCTTCAGGTGTTTGGACTACAGGTCCAAAAACTTTTCTTTTAGCTAGTGAGTCCAATTCAGATTGGATCGCATCTTTCCATTTTGGCCAATCATTTCTACGTCGACATTCATCAACCGATCTAGGTTCATGATCCTCGTCTTCTACCATAATATCAAGTGCTACGTTATATGCAAAAATATTATCAATAATTATTTCTTTTCGGTTCCAACTTTTTCTTGAAGTGACAAAATTTATTGAATTTTCTATAATTTCATTCTCTTCAAGAATTGGCTCTTTAGGAGCGACCTCTTCAGGAGGTTGAATTTTGTCACTAATTGTTGATTCATCTACTCCTCTTTTCTTTCGAGGATTTTTATCTTTAGAACCAAGAGGTCTCCCACGCTTCAAGCGTGCTTTAGACTCATTAGCACTTGTAATTTGTCCTTCAGGGACATCAATTTTAATCGGAGTATTTTCAGCAGGAATATGTGATTTAGTAACTCTTCTGGAGTCGCTAAATGCATCCGGTAATTGATTTGCAATTCTTTGCAAATGTATAATCCTTTGAACTTCTAGTTCACATTCTTTAGTACGAGAATCAAGGAAATTCAACGATTTTTTTCCAAATAATTTCTTTTTTAGGTTGATTTTTATCTCCCCCTAATGTCGGAAAATATGATTCATCAAAATGGCAATCTGTAAATCTCGCAGTAAATAAATCACCTGTTAATGGTTCCATATATTTAATGATTGAAGGTGATTCATATCCGACATATATCCCCAATCTTCTTTGGGGGCCCAATTTACTACGTTGGGGAGGTGCAATTGGGACATATACTGCACAACCAAATATTCGTAAATGAGAAATATTGGGCTCATAACCAAAAGTTAATTGTAGGGGAGAATAAGTATGATAATTTGTCGGCCTAATTCTCACAAGTGTTGCTGCATGTAAAATAGCATGTCCCCAAGCAGATGAAGGAAGTTTAGACCTCATCAACAATGGTCTAGCAATTAATTGTAACCGTTTAATAAGTGATTCGGCTAGACCATTTTGTGTGTGAACATAAGCTACATGATGTTCAACAATTATTCCAATGGACATACAATAATCGTCAAAAGCATGTGACGAATATTCACCAGCATTATCTAGACGAATTTTCTTTATTGGATAATTTGGAAATTGTGCTCGTAATTTAATTATTTGAACAAGCAATCTCGCAAATGCCAAGTTGCGAGTAGATAATAAACATACATGTGACCATCTAGTTGATGCATCAATTAGCACCATAAAATATCGAAATGGTCCACATGGTGGATCTACAGGCCCACATATATCACCATGAATTCGTTCTAGAAATGCAGGGGATTCAGTCCCAACTTTAACTTGTGATGGTCTAATAATTTATTTCCTTTGAGAACAAGCAACACAAGAGAATTCATTGGCTTTTAATACTTTTTGATTTTTTAATGAGTGGCTATGTGAATTCTCAATTATTCGTCTCATCATTATAGATCCGGGATGTCCGAGACGATCATGCCAAACCATAAAATCATTAGGAAGAGTAGACTTCTGGTCTATTAGGTGATGAATTTCAATTGCACTAATTTGTGCATAATATAACCCAGAAGAAAAAGAAGGTAATTTTTCTATTTCGCATTTTTTCCCATAAATGATACTTGTGATTAATAAAAATTCACCATTTGTCTCAGTCATTGTCTCGATATGATATCCATTTTCGCGGATATCTTTAAAACTCAACAAGTTTCTTCGAGACTTGGGAGAGAAAAGTGCATTATTTACAATAATTTTAGTCCCTTCAGGGAGAAATATAATGGCTCTTCCGGAGCCTTCAATCAATTTTGCACTACCACTAATGGTATTAACGTTTGTCTCTCCCATTTTCAAACAAGAAAAATATTTTTATTTTTCAATATGGTGTGCGTAGTAGCACTATCAATGAGACAAATATCATCATCACCATTATTTAATCCCAAATATTTGACATCCATTTCTTCTTCAGGAAGAAAATTTCAAACAAAAATAAATATTAATAAAGATGCGAAAATAAATATTCAATGGAAAGGAAATTACATGAAAGATATAAAGCATCATAAAAATATCTAAATAATCATGAGATATTTGTTGACATCTTCAGGATGCTCAAAAAAATCAGCAACATCGAGGTGTGTCATGTCAGCATCATCACCATCATCATAGTCATTCTTTTGATCAATGAAATTTGTCTCAACACCTTTGTTTTTTTTTTCAATGATGCTTGATAGAGGTCAACAAGATGCTCAGCCGTACGACAGGTACGGGACCAATGACCTTCCATACCACACCGGTAGCATTTTTCTTCATAAACTTTCTTTTCTCCATTTTTCTGATCGTAGTTATTTTCCCTCTTTTGGAAAACATTTTGTTGTTTGTCACGGTTAAAATTTTCACGGGGCACAAATTTACTACGATCACGTCCACGGCCACGACCACGTCCGCGGCCTCCTCCACGGCCACCTCTACGGCCACGTCCACGACCTCGACCAGAATTTGAAATTGGGTCGCATTCGCTTCAGGGAATGGACTTGCACCAGTTGGTCGGGACTCATGATTTTTCAGCAACAATTCATTGTTTTGTTCAGTCAAGAGAAGACATGCAATAAGTTCAGAATATTTTTTAAATCCCTTCTCTCGATATTGCTGCTGCAGGAGCATGTTAGAGACATGAAAAGTAGAAAATGTTTTCTCTAACATATCTTCATCAGTGAATTTTTCGCCACATAATGTTAATTGAGAAGTGATTCTGAACATGGCTGAATTATATTCGTTGACAGATTTAAAATCTTGCAGCCGTAAGTGAAGCCAATCATATCGGGCTTTTGGAAGAACGACCAACTTCAGGTGGTCGAATCTTTCTTTCAAATCTCGCCAAAGGACAAGAGGATCTTTAACAGTAAGATACTCTGATTTTAATCCTTCATCTAAATGATGACGAAGAAAAATCATAGCTTTGGCACGGTCTTGGTTTGAGGATTCATTTTTTTCCACAATAGTATTACCAAGACCCATTGCCTCAAGATGAATTTCAACATCCAATACCCATGATAAATAATTTTTTCCAGAAATATCAAGAGGTACAAACTCTTGTTTTGTAAGATTAGCCATAAAAAATTGAAATAAGTTTTTGAATTAGAAATTTACCTTAGAATTTTCTTGAGCAGAATTTCGATAAAATCTAGTGCTTCACCTTTGTTCAATGTAGAGCCTCCGTTTTCACCTTTTGCTCAAAAGTAGAGCTTTCGTGCTGATAACGTGTTGTAAAACTAATAAAGTACTATAGTATGAATAGAGATATTAGAGAAAGAAGTAGAGAAAGGGAGAATGATATTCTTATATTCCAACCAATACCAAAAGTCATATCAAAGGATATCAATGTACTTCTATATATAGGTACTACAAGATTAAAGATACATCAATCTTATTAAACGTCCACTATTACAAGAATATGAAGAAACTTATGAAATGGTTTCTCCACTACATGAATAGAATTATGGATTGTAACTTCTATACATAATGTAGTCATAAATCATGAATTAATTCTCTTGAGAATACAAAAAGACATCCACACTTTTAGTTGTTTCATAACAGTAATTCACATCATTTTCTTTATCCCATCCTTTTACGATGTACATTATTCCCATTAAATAAATTATTGTTTTATTACCAAAAAAATCAAAATTTGCCTGTGAGAACCTTGAAAATACATATATATATATAATAGACATATACATATATACATGTTGCATTTGCATTTTTGACTTTTAATAAATTTTATTATTGTTGGTTCTTAATTAAGTATGTAAAAATAATTTTTAGATTACAAATAATTCAATTGTGCCAAAATATTAAATTATTTGATTATTGCCAAGTTAAATTAATATTTCTTGATGTAGATTATGTTAATGCTTTAATATTAAATCTTTGAGTTTCGATAGCTAATTTTAAGTGTTAATAATGTTAAGTGTTAACGGAAACTTTAGTATTAAGACGAAATCGTTTTTAGATTAGGACCTTCATAATTATTTTTAGGACAATGAAGTCTCAGTAATTGAATTCTCGCAAGATTAGTGCTTCAGTAGGCTATCGAATTTCATCTGGGGTAAATTTTGGAGTTAGATTAGAATTGAGGACTTAAGTGGAAATTCGGATGATATGTGAAAAGACTAAAATAACCTCCACAATCTTGGATTTACCATGCAGCCACGGAAATCTTAAACAAGCTTCATTCCAAACATTTCCAATTTCTGCCGGTTCCATTTCCATTTCTTATTCCAGCACCTTCCATTCCTATTGCCGACTCAACTCCACTAAAACACTGCAATATATACATTCCACTACCCACAACAACTCCACTTCACTTCCATTTCCCTGCCTTGGTATCATCGACGAGAGTGAGAAAGAGGGAGCCGGATTCTTTGCTTTGTTCTTTTCTGTTTGTGAGCTAAAGAAAAAAAAAGAGTGAGACCTGCTGTTCTGTATCCATTCCATCCGTGAGCTGGGGAGGAGTTTGAGTGCCAAACTTCCTTCATCTTAGTTGCGAGCTTGAGCAAGAGAGAGGAAGAGCTAGCGGGCTGCATTTTGGACTGCCGAGAGGAGAGAAATAACTTCAGCTGCCAGTCGCGGGTATCAAGCTTAAGCTGAGGTAATATTCTAGACTGAAACTGACTGATCAAGGGTAGATTAAGCTATCTATGGACTTGCATGTGATGCTTGTGAGGTTGGATGAAGAATTAAGATTTAAGAAATCTGGTTTGGAAAGAAGTGAAGTTGCCGAGAGCTTGAGCTGGAAATTTCAGTTTCAATTTGTTAATTTATGACAATCTGAGCTTAGTTATGTGTTTAGCTAGCTAGAAACTAGATGATTATGCTATACGTGAGGGTAATCAGTTCGGATTGAGCAAGAAAGAAAAAAATGAAACAGAAATCTGAATGCATGCATGTCAACCGAGAGAATTTGGTTGAAATTCTGGTTAGATGGTGATATTTGATGACATTTGAACTTGGTCTTGGACCCAATCTGATAGATAGTTTTTTATTTGGTGTTGCATGTGAACTTTGTGGCCAGAAATCCGGTTGCATGGCTGGAAATTTTTATTGGAAACGGTTTGACTGCTGAATCAATTTTCCAGCTTAGCCGATGGAGTATTTTTGGAAGTTGTATGGATATTTTGGTGTGAAATTTGCTAGAAAGCGCTTGATTCTCACTTGGCTGTGTGTTTAACTAACTAGAATCTGGATGATTAAGCTATGCATGGGGTTAATTAGCTTTGATTAAGTCAGAAAATTGAAAAGATACAAAATCAGGTTACATGCAAGCTAACCGAGAGCAGGATTGATTGAATTTCTGGTTAGTTAGTGTTTTGATGTTATCCGAACTTGTTTATGGATCAAAGCTGATAGATAACTAATTTTTGGGTCATGCATGTAGCTATTGAACCGTGATAATAATAAAAAAAAAAAAAGAAATCTGAATTTTGCGGCCTAGAAAAGGGGTTGAACATTTGATTAGTTTTTCCTTCAAATTTTAGCTAAGATTGTCATATTGGATGTTAAAGATTTGCTTGTAGTTTGCTGGTTACCTTTTTGCGTGTTGAGTTGAAGTAAAACTTGAAGAAAATTATGGACAAAGCTCTATAGCTACACTATTATATTGCTAGATATTGTTCAAGGTTGCTGGCCGAATTGGTTGGGACTTTTGGTGAGTTTATTTGATGAATTTGTGTATTATTTACTTTAGCTTGGTTTGGACAGATTATAAGCTATACGTTTAGTGTTCCTAGCAAGTAAAAGTTGGAGATCTAATGGGCATCTTGAATTGAATTTGCTGGAATTCTTCTTGACTAACAAAGCAAGAAAGGAAAAATCTGAAATTCTAGAGTTATTTGAGTGTAAGCTAGCCGTGACTTATCTTCTATGTTTGAGTTGAATTTCTAGTTGTTTGTTGCAAGGAGTGATTATTTGTCGTCAAGAGCTAATGATTGATGAAGCTCTTGGCCATTTGAGTAGTTTTTGCAAGAATTTAATCTTTGGTGAATTTGTTCAAGTGGTTGGCTAAAATGTACTTGGAAGGTCCATGGTTTGTGATTTGGAATTTGTTTTGAATACCTTGGACTTCCTTTGCTGAATTTTGTTTGGAATAAAATCTGTTGAGACCTAGGGCTAATGATTGACGAAGCCCTAGTGAGATTTCTATTTGAAATGTGAGTTTGCTATATTGACAAATCTGAAATATTACGTGCTTGTGAATCGGAATCGTAAGAAATCCGTTTTGGTCCTGTGAACTTGAGAAAATTTTAAGCAAGTTATTTAAATATATCTTCGCCTAGTATCGAACGATAAAACTTGGTATTGTACGTTAACGTTAGAAAGTCCTGTGTAGAAATTTTCTAAACTTTGCCGACCCGACATTTCTCCCTTTAGCTTAAACTAACCTTATTACTTTTAGAAAACGATTTCACTAGTTTCTAAAAACCCTAAGTCTTGTTTTACCTCCTTTTCTTTCCTTAAAATTTGTCCCTGGCTAGATGTCTAGAGGAACATTGACAAAATACGAGATTTTAATAATTTTAACTAAAAAGCGTAGAAAACTTGCTCGGCAAGAAAACTTACTTCAAGTAAATTAGATTTAGTTGCACCTCTAGAAAGAAAAGTATTTTTAAGGAAACTATACGGAATATTTTGCTACTTTTACTAGTTTTAGTCTTAAGTGGATTGTCGAATTATTTCGAGAAAATAAATTATTTATATACTAGAGAATCTTTTATATTTATAAACCTAGAACTTGGATAGAAAACTTATAGTTCTTAAAACTTGGTTTTCTAGGGTTTAGCGATGACGTGGATTTCGATTCCCAGCTTGATCTGTGACTTCACTCTTGGTGAGTGTCCCTGCTTGTTTTATGACTATTTGGTTACAGTGCTTACTTGACTCGATATATGATAATTGCAAAGTGGTTTTTGATCCATCGAAGTGAGCAATGTGTACTTTATCACACTAGCCGTTCGAGTGGTGACTTGTGTGAAATGTTTTCATGAATATCTCAAGTGTTGTGACGTCGTTGGGCAAATCCCTCGACTAGTTTGTGACGTCGTTGGGTAAATCCCTCGACTAGTCTATGACGTCGTTGGGTGAATCCCTCGACTAGTTATCCAAAGGGTATACTCGAGTATTACTGCAAATTGAAGAGCCTTCAAATGATGAATATCTGTGTATAATTTAAAGATTAAAGCATACATGAAATCAATTGTAACAATCAATCTAAATTATTGGTTGTAACCATCTTAGTGCACAAGAATTTTGGTTTGCGCTTAATGTAAACCTAAGAGTACTAGTGATTGAAAACATAAGGAAAGCTTTTCTAGTCACCAAAAAAAAAAAAAGGAAAAGAAAAAAAGAGAAAGAAGGAGGGCGGAAGAATTCCTTAGCTTCAACCATGCGGTACAAATTAATGGTGTAATCTACTCAATTATTAGAATGGATAGGTTTAAGATGGAAAAAGATCAAATTTGATAATAGTCTAGCGTGCATATCGCAATTAAAATGAAATCATAAACATCTCAAGTTATCAATACTTTTTGAAATTGAAATTTCAATATAAATTTGGACAGACTATTCTCAGTTTTTTGAATCGCAAAGGGCATGAATAACGTCACTTATAACATCGTTCCTTTGATTTTATTTGGAAGCCTTAATTGAAAATTGTGCTGGAGACGGTGTGGATTTAAAATGAGAAACACCAACGTTTAATATGTTAGAAGATTAAGAGCTAAATATTTGAGGTATTCAACGAAAAAGGCCCCTATTGGAGTTGGTATGGCTTATAAAGAAATACTTCTGACACGAGTGCTTTTAACAAAAGTACTTTTAGATTGCCAAAGGTTGACCTTCTTAAATTACGAAAAATTAGTTATCAAATACCCTAAAAGAACTTTTAGTGCTTATGAGCTCTTTTTTTCTTTTCTTTTTAAAATGCACTGCAACCCCAAACGAAACCTAACTCTTGGATTAGAGATGGTTAGTGCTGCCTTGGCTTAGTTTATGTGGTACACCCTTTCTAGTGCATGGCACCTAATTTTTCTTATAATTGGGGAAGTTATTGGCTAAAATAAATCCCCAGATCGGGCTATGAATCCACGTACCAATTTTTGAACCAAATTTCAAATCTTATACCCTCTAAAGATAGCTCCAAGATGTGGCATAGGGGCATCATAATCATTCTTGTGGTCATGGGCAGAATTGAGGTGGTGGAGAGGAGCCCTTACCCCCAAAATTTTGAAAATTTTAGTTTTTCTCCTTTGAAAAGTTTATTTTTAAAAAAACAAATATGTTTAAATTTAAACATTTGCCCTCACAAAAAATAAAAAATATTTCAAATTATATACTTAAGTTTTATTTGAATTAGAGTTTGCATCCTCAAAGGAAATTTTCTAATTCTGCCTATGCTTGTAGTAAGTATTTTTGAGATCCAGATTGATAGGTTCTTAAACTTATTGAAGATCTATAATAACATATTCATGAAAAATTAAAAGACAAAGCACAGTGCCTCGCTTTAGTGCAGAATCCAAATAATAGATGCTTGGCACTATCCACTTGTAAGCTTAGATGGACAAATCAATTGTTGAGCGAAATTGATATAGATAGTTCACTTCTACGAAGTTATAGTGTAATATCTAAGTAACTCTTGGGATCGATCCAATTGACGCACAGCTCCTAAGCCAACTGGAAAACACCGAAGGGACGAAGATCATGAGCGGTCATCCTAAATCAAATGAACGAGGACAGGACACTCAAAAGCGGTTCGCACTTCGTTCTAATGTTAGGCCCAGTTAATTTCCTTGTTTGGAATATACGGGGTGCGTCGAAGATGGACTCGCTCCGGTATTTAAAAAAGATGAAAGTTGATTTTAACGTGAAGGTTCTGATTTTGTTGGAACCTATGTCGGATGAAGGGCGGTTAGACTTTGTGAAAAGGTTTGTTCCTCTTTTGTGGATGGTAAGATCTGGGTCCTATGGGACCTAGCTGTCAATATCTCTTTTAACACTTTAGCGGACCAGTTGGTTGACATGGAGTTCAGCTCCTCAGCCGGGACATTTTTTCTCTCGACAATATATGCTCGTTGCATGGGGTAGCTCGCCGTCCTCTCTGGGGTGCCATGGAGAGTTTGGCGGCGTCACGACAAGGGCCCTGGATATTGGCAGGGGATTTTAACATCATCACAAAGGCCTTAGAGCGGCTAGGGGGGGCGCCGCCGAATGCTCGAAACATGGAGGAGTTCAATCAAACCTTTTTTAATTGTGGCCTAGTTGTGAGAACCCGTATTGCCCTAAGAATTTTCCTAGGGTTTTTCCCCTTTAATTGCTTGTTTTCTGCATTTTCTGGCTTAGGAAAATTTTCTTGATGGATTTTATGAGTAATTATAGTTTTTAGATGATTTTTCTAGCATTGGGTGGTTTTTGAAAAATGAAGGATATAGAAAGGACGTGGGACCCACTAGTGCGAAAAGTTCGGAAAAATGCGGCCAATTAGGTTAAAATCCGGATACTGTGTAAAATTTATCGGGTGTTAAGAGATAAGTAGAGTGTGTGAAATGATTGATGTGAGAGAGAAAAGAAAGGATAGGAATGCATTTATTGTAGTGCCACATGTCACCATGATATTGGTTAGGACTTAAGACTACTATTCATGGTTTTGACCTTTTGACTTGTGGATTAAATATATCCAAAATTCACTAAAATTCCCTCATTTTTTTCTTCTCCATAGCCGGCCCTCTCTCTCTCACAAAGAAGGAGAAAAACCTCTTCAAACTTCAAGCTTTCCATTAGCTTAAATCATCTAAATCAATTACATAAACTAGTTTCCATTCCATGCAACTTTTCCATTTGGTGTTGGTGGTGAGTTTGGTGAAGTTTTTGGAAGAGTTAAGGTGGTCTACAACTCCTCTTCTCTTGTATACTAGGTAAGTGATGATTGAACATCCTCTTACATCTAATAATGCTTAATTTGTGCTTAGAAGTGGCTAAGGTGTGAGAATATGTGATTTCTTTCTTGATTTGAAGTGTTTTGGTGAAGTTTTTATATTTTTGTGGAATTTTCTGGTTTAAAGGGATTATGGTGTTGTGGTTGTTTATGATGAGTGGTAATGGACTATAATGACTCTAGTAGGTGTGAATTGTTGATAAATGCAATCAATTTTGGGTTTGGAAGAAATTCTGGAAAATTAGGGTTCTTGAAGCTACATTCTGTCCGAAATTTTAGGTCATAGATGGAGGCCGAATTGGCCTTAGCTCAAAACATAAAAGTTGTATAGAATGACATTTTAAAGGTGCCTACAAAATTTCAGGTCATTTGGAGTTGTGTAGAGTGAGTTATGTCGTTTTTACTGTTGCTGTTCTGGGTGATCAGAATGTGCGAACTGCACTTGTAATTGGCCATTTTGACTGGAATTTCTTTGGATTTTGTTGTTGGTGTCTTCTGATTAAATGTAGCTTGATGTCTTAGATATCATATTCCTTTGGAATCAATGCATTTGGACCTGTATAGACTGACTTGGACTGATTACAGTTTTGTGTGATATGGGAACCTGCAATTACGATTCTGGTTTGGTATTTGGCATATATGACTTAGTTGTGCTAGGATTTGGATTGAGAGGCCTTCTACATTGTTGTAGCCCCTTAAGTCCTGGATATCCCTGTAAATTTTCAGGATTAACGGAGTGGTATAACCTGAGTTATAAACGAAATACTCAGACCTGTTTTGACCGTCAAATTCTGTTCTGTTCTTATATCCGGACAGTTTACGACTGGAACTTTGGCTTCACGTTTGACTAGGTTACAAGCTGTTTGGGCTTGCGACCAAAACACCAAACTTATAGCTCTATATCATAGCTTTCTAACGCCCTTGGAATTTCATGAATCGGATTTATAGAACCTGAGATATAGCCGAGCAAATAAGGCCTGCCCGTGAAAATGACCATTTTCTGGTCAGATCTGTTTTGGTCCTGACGACCAACTTCCGTTCCGAATTTGGATTGCCGACCTTCATGAAAGTTGTTCCATTTGGAATGAACTATCTAACTGCCAATTTTCAGCTCTTTTTCCCATGTGTAGCATAGAAAACAGTTTGCACTCAAAACTGACCATTTGTGCATTGGCCAGATTTCGTATGTGATTGTGTTTGGTTCATTTGGGGCTGAAGCCTCCAGTTTCAGTTCTGGATGTCTTCATAACAATTGTTGTTCATCCTTTAAGCTTTGATATGGTGTCTCATACGCCTTAATCCGATATTCGTAGCTCAACTTATGATTACAATAGAAACGAGTGTCAAATCTGCCGTTTCCGCTAACGGCCGTTTCCGTTTCCGTCCGTCATATTTCCGTGCGCGCGTGTCGTTTTTGCCGTTTTGCTTGTTTTAGGCACGATAGTAGCCGTTTGCGATATTATGTGACACAATCTTCTCTGTCAGACGGTGGTGAGCTGGGCGGAACTGGTGGGGCCCACTACTAGCTGTTCATTTCGACCCGACTTCGTGTTTTTGCTATTTCAGATTCTTGGTAAGTATTCAGGCCAGTTTGGTGTGTTTTCTTTGCTATGTGTTTGAGATGTGTGAAAAGGGTACTTAGGCGAGGGTGTACTTTATCGCACTCGACCTAAACCCTAATTTGAATGTATAATTGTACTTGGCATATGTATATGAACCTTTTGGAACCAAAACTCTTGAGCTTGTGGCTCGGGGCGACTTTCGAGTAAAGTTTGTGAAGTTTGCAAAGTTTGTGAGTTCGTGGGCCCGATCTAAGACCTGTTTGGACTATTCGAGCCGGTTAGGGCTTGGTCGAAGTCAGTCCAACTTAGTCTGAGGTCACCAAGTTTGTAGGTTCATGTTATGAACCAATTTTGTGAATCCGGTTCACCGAGAAGGTGACCAAGTTTGTGACCCGAGCTTGTGACTCAAGCTCAAGTTTGTGATTTCGTTCGCCCGGGCAAGTTTGTGAGGTGACTGGCCAGTGAGGGTGATAAGGTGTCGGTGGGTGTATAAGTGAAGTTCTACGGACTATTATTTGCGGTCGACGGAGTGTCGGCAGGAGATCATACAGGGCACATGAATTGGCTTTGGAGCCACCCGTATCCTTATTATATGATGTTGTTCTTTTCTGCTTTTGCTTTACTCTTATTGTGTAATTGTTGCTACGTGAATTTATGCTTTCGCCCCTGTTTACTTACTAAGCATTTAGCTTACCCTTTCCTTTTGTTTTCCTTAGCAGGGGCCGACGCGGGGACTTTTGGCTCGTATACTAGTATAGGTAGATTGGCTTGTAATAGTTGAACAGTTAGGATGTTTGTTTTTGTTTTGGTGGTTTGTATAAGGACCCTTCTTAGGGTCTATCTTCTGCTGGTTGTGGTTATAGTGTATTAGGGTGGTTTGGCTTGATGCTTTTGAGGATGGAAATGTAACTTTTGGGATTGTATATGTATTGTATATAGTGCTCTTTCGATTTATCTAGTTTTATTGCTTTAAGTTTTGAGTCCTGGCGCGAGCTAGGCAGGCGGCCCGCCGATACCCTTGGGTTCGCCCTTGGGAGAAGTGGGGTCGTCACAGTTGGTATCAGAGCCACTTCGCGTGGTCTCTGCGTGGAGTGAGACTGGGCCAAGTGGTGTTGTGGTCCTAATTTCATGAATATGTCTAAGTGCTCGTTTGAGCATAAGTTATGAACCGGGCATGTGATAAGTGTGCGAATCGTTAGCATGGGACTCGAGGAAGCTAGGTATGTATGTCGGGTAGGAATCTTTAATAAGGATGGTTTACTCTTGGGACCGGCCGGCTCGAGTTGTGAATTATCTTAGATGGGATTCTTGCGCCCGGATATGAAAGATATGAGGGCCTAGGTTAGAAAGGATTTGGTGAACTAGTAAGGCCATTCCTTGGGGAAATCGTCAATGTTTGTTTCTGACTTGCCTGTACTTGACTCGACTGATTGTATATATGTGTGTGGCTTGATCTTGCTTGGCTTGTATATATACGTTTGTGATCCTGTTTGGACTGTACAAATATGTGTTTTTGAGTGTTACTTTTGAGTGTTACTTACATGCATTGTGCGCATTAGAGGACGTGGAAGGTAAGAATTTACTGAACCTGGCCAGTGAAGGGGGTACAGATTTGTTAGCTAAGTAAAATGCTCAATGTAATCCCGGAGTAGCCAATGATAAGGAATTTCGAGGACGAAATTCTTTTAAGGGGGAGAGAGTGTGAGAACCCGTATTGTCCTAAGAATTTTCCTAGGGTTTTTCCCCTTTAATTGCTTGTTTTCTGCATTTTCTGGCTTAGGAAAATTTTCTTGATGGATTTTATGAGTAATTATAGTTTTTAGATGATTTTTCTAGCATTGGGTGGTTTTTGAAAAATGAAGGATATAGAAAGGACGTGGGACCCACTAGTGCGAAAAGTTCGGAAAAATGCGGCCAATTAGGTTAAAATCCGGATACTGTGTAAAATTTATCGGGTGTTAAGAGATAAGTAGAGTGTGTGAAATGATTGATGTGAGAGAGAAAAGAAAGGATAGGAATGCATTTATTGTAGTGCCACATGTCAGCATGATATTGGTTAGGACTTAAGACTACTATTCATGGTTTTGACCTTTTGACTTGTGGATTAAATATCTCCAAAATTCACTAAAATTCCCTCATTTTTTTCTTCTCCATAGCCGGCCCTCTCTCTCTCACAAAGAAGGAGAAAAACCTCTTCAAACTTCAAGCTTTCCATTAGCTTAAATCATCTAAATCAATTACATAAACTAGTTTCCATTCCATGCAACTTTTCCATTTGGTGTTGGTGGTGAGTTTGGTGAAGTTTTTGGAAGAGTTAAGGTGGTCTACAACTCCTCTTCTCTTGTATACTAGGTAAGTGATGATTGAACATCCTCTTACATCTAATAATGCTTAATTTGTGCTTAGAAGTGGCTAAGGTGTGAGAATATGTGATTTCTTTCTTGATTTGAAGTGTTTTGGTGAAGTTTTTATATTTTTGTGGAATTTTCTGGTTTAAAGGGATTATGGTGTTGTGGTTGTTTATGATGAGTGGTAATGGACTATAATGACTCTAGTAGGTGTGAATTGTTGATAAATGCAATCAATTTTGGGTTTGGAAGAAATTCTGGAAAATTAGGGTTCTTGAAGCTACATTCTGTCCGAAATTTTAGGTCATAGATGGAGGCCGAATTGGCCTTAGCTCAAAACATAAAAGTTGTATAGAATGACATTTTAAAGGTGCCTACAAAATTTCAGGTCATTTGGAGTTGTGTAGAGTGAGTTATGTCGTTTTTACTGTTGCTGTTCTGGGTGATCAGAATGTGCGAACTGCACTTGTAATTGGCCATTTTGACTGGAATTTCTTTGGATTTTGTTGTTGGTGTCTTCTGATTAAATGTAGCTTGATGTCTTAGATATCATATTCCTTTGGAATCAATGCATTTGGACCTGTATAGACTGACTTGGACTGATTACAGTTTTGTGTGATATGGGAACCTGCAATTACGATTCTGGTTTGGTATTTGGCATATATGACTTAGTTGTGCTAGGATTTGGATTGAAAGGCCTTCTACATTGTTGTAGCCCCTTAAGTCCTGGATATCCCTGTAAATTTTCAGGATTAACGGAGTGGTATAACCTGAGTTATAAACGAAATACTCAGACCTGTTTTGACCGTCAAATTCTGTTCTGTTCTTATATCCGGACAGTTTACGACTGGAACTTTGGCTTCACGTTTGACTAGGTTACAAGCTGTTTGGGCTTGCGACCAAAACACCAAACTTATAGCTCTATATCAGAGCTTTCTAACGCCCTTGGAATTTCATGAATCGGATTTATAGAACCTGAGATATAGCCGAGCAAATAAGGACTGCCCGTGAAAATGACCATTTTCTGGTCAGATCTGTTTTGGTCCTGACGACCAACTTCCGTTCCGAATTTGGATTGCCGACCTTCATGAAAGTTGTTCCATTTGGAATGAACTATCTAACTGCCAATTTTCAGCTCTTTTTCCCATGTGTAGCATAGAAAACAGTTTGCACTCAAAACTGACCATTTGTGCATTGGCCAGATTTCGTATGTGATTGTGTTTGGTTCATTTGGGGCTGAAGCCTCCAGTTTCAGTTCTGGATGTCTTCATAACAATTGTTGTTCATCCTTTAATCTTCGATATGGTGTCTCATACGCCTTAATCCGATATTCGTAGCTCAACTTATGATTACAATAGAAACGAGTGTCAAATCTGCCGTTTCCGCTAACGGCCGTTTCCGTTTCCGTCCGTCATATTTCCGTGCGCGCGTGTCGTTTTTGCCGTTTTGCTTGTTTTAGGCACGATAGTAGCCGTTTGCGATATTATGTGACACAATCTTCTATGTCAGACGGTGGTGAGCTGGGCGGAACTGGTGGGGCCCACTACTAGCTGTTCATTTCGACCCGACTTTGTGTTTTTGCTATTTCAGATTCTTGGTAAGTATTCAGGCCAGTTTGGTGTGTTTTCTTTGCTATGTGTTTGAGATGTGTGAAAAGGGTACTTAGGCGAGGGTGTACTTTATCGCACTCGACCTAAACCCTAATTTGAATGTATAATTGTACTTGGCATATGTATATGAACCTTTTGGAACCAAAACCCTTGAGCTTGTGGCTCGGGGCGACTTTCGAGTAAAGTTTGTGAAGTTTGCAAAGTTTGTGAGTTCGTGGGCCCGATCTAAGACCTGTATGGACTATTCGAGCCGGTTAGGGCTTGGTCGAAGTCAGTCCAACTTAGTCTGAGGTCACCAAGTTTGTAGGTTCATGTTATGAACCAATTTTGTGAATCCGGTTCACCGAGAAGGTGACCAAGTTTGTGACCCGAGCTTGTGACTCAAGCTCAAGTTTGTGATTTCGTTCGCCCGGGCAAGTTTGTGAGGTGACTGGCCAGTGAGGGTGATAAGGTGTCGGTGGGTGTATAAGTGAAGTTCTACGGACTATTATTTGCGGTCGACGGAGTGTCGGCAGGAGATCATACAGGGCACATGAATTGGCTTTGGAGCCACCCGTATCCTTATTATATGATGTTGTTCTTTTCTGCTTTTGCTTTACTCTTATTGTGTAATTGTTGCTACGTGAATTTATGCTTTCGCCCCTGTTTACTTACTAAGCATTTAGCTTACCCTTTTCCTTTTGTTTTCCTTAGCAGGGGCCGACGCGGGGACTTTTGGCTCGTATACTAGTATAGGTAGATTGGCTTGTAATAGTTGAACAGTTAGGATGTTTGTTTTTGTTTTGGTGGTTTGTATAAGGACCCTTCTTAGGGTCTATCTTCTGCTGGTTGTGGTTATAGTGTATTAGGGTGGTTTGGCTTGATGCTTTTGAGGATGGAAATGTAACTTTTGGGATTGTATATGTATTGTATATAGTGCTCTTTCGATTTATCTAGTTTTATTGCTTTAAGTTTTGAATCCTGGCGCGAGCTAGGCAGGCGGCCCGCCGATACCCTTGGGTTCGCCCTTGGGAGAAGTAGGGTCGTCACACTAGTCGCAGTGGAGTTTGAAGGGCCTAAGTTTACATGGACGAATGGAATGGTGTGGCAGCGTCTGGATCGGGTATTGACTAATCGTGATTGGTCTGAGATGTATGTTGTTTCAAAGGTGCTGCACCTTGCACGGGGGCGATCAGATCATGCGTTTCTCTTGATCAAGTGTGGCGAGGGGAGGCAAGGGACCCCCTCTTTTAAATACCTCAATGTTTGACCCCGGCATGCCTCATTCTTTGGAGTTGTTCAAGGGGCGTGGGGCGATGGCGCTTCTGTCCGTTCGATGTCGGAGTTCTACAGGAAACTGGTACACGTGCGGGCCAAGCTGAGAACATGGAACAAGGAGGTGTTTGGGCACATTGGTAACAGGGTGGCGGAGCTTGAGCAGGTGATGCGTGCTAAGGAGCTACAGTATGACATGGAGAGGACTGAGATGGCCAAAATTGCGTACCATGAGGCTAGAGAGGCATACATGCACCAACTGCCAATAGATTGTGAGTTTTGGCGATAGAAATCGAGAATACGATGGATTCAGGCGGGCGATGTGAACACTGCTTTCTTCCATGCTGTGGTTCAGCAATGGAGGGCCTCTAATTTTATATCTAGGATACGCAGCTCATCAGGGCAGTGGCTAACAACGAGTGAGGACATTAAGCACTCAGCCGCAACGTTCTTTGTGACACTGTTCAGTTCGGATAGGGATACCGTTCGGCATCCAATTCTGCCTTTCACCCTCCCACAGTCAACATGGGGGGTCAGGCAAGGGGATCCGATCTCGCCAGCTCTTTTCGTGCTAGTCTCTGAGTTCTTTGGTAGAGGGTTGTCGGCTTTATTCCATCAGGGCAGACACAGGTTTTTCCAAGCTGGAGGTAGCAGAGTCCCATACTTGGCTTTCGCTGATGATGTCATTATTTTCACAAGGCTTTCGTTGGAAACCTTAGAAGCAGTGGGAGGTTTTTTCAAGCAATATCAGCAGTACTCAGGACAGTGGATAAATACGGCAAAAAGCTGCTTTGTATGCCCGTCTAGGGCGTCTGAGGCGCAAGTGGAACTTGTATCTTCCATTCTGGGGTTTCAGCGGCAGTTTTTCCCCTGGTCTATCTTGGTGTTCCCATTTCACGGGGTCGGTGCTCATCGATTGCCTTTGATGGGATTATTGCGAAGATCCGGGCATGGGTTTCCACTGGAGTACGAAACTGCTATCTATGGGTGGTAAGTTAATTCTCTTAAAGCATGTATTGAACTCGATGCCGCTTTATCTGCTGTAGGTTCTTAAACCCCCTAAGGCAGTCTTGGTTGCCCTAGGATGGATTTTCAACTCCTTTGCATGGGATAAAGCCCTGGACACTAAGCGAATTCATTGGGCATCTTGGGAGAAGCTGTGCTTCCCAGCTGCGGAGGGGGGATTAGGAGTTCGCTCTTTGGACGACATGGTCAAAGCCTTCTCCTGTAAGTTGTGATGGCGACTTCGGCAACGGGGATCCATATGGTCAGAATTTATGTTTTTTAAGTATATAGGTGACCAACACCCGCTCCAGGCGGTGGCAATAAGACCGAAGGGGACATGGAAGCGGCTACTTGGTATATGGGAGTTAGCTGAATCGCAGATCTCATGGAGCCTGGGACCGGGCATGGTGGACTTCTGGCTTAACACTTGGTGTGAGCTTGGTCCCTTAGGCACTCGGGTTCCCCCAGACAGGGACAGGCCTCACTTTTTGGTGGTAGAATTCTTTGGTCGGGAAGGGTGGAATGGGGACCGACTAAAACAGTGGCTTCCTGGCCTGGTGGTGGACTTGGTCGTAGAGACTCCTTTCGACCCTGATGGGCAGGATCATATCATATGGGCGGGGTCGGCGACGGGGTGCTTCTCATTGAGTTCAGCATAGGAGCTATGTCGGCAACGTAGAGGTGGCTTCCCGATGCATGGGCTGGTTTGGAATAGGGGTGTCCCGCTAAAAATATCTATCTTTGTTTGGCGACTGTTGAACAACTTTGTGCCCTTGGATTCGGCGCTACGTCGAAGAGGTCTGCCCTTGGTATCCAGGTGCTACTGCTATCTCGCAGAGGAGGAATCGGTCCTTCACCTTTTTGTTCGTGGGCCGGTTGCGAGGGAGGTTTGGGGGCATTTTGCTACTATGTTCGGAATGCTCCATCTGCCGCTTGAGGATCTTCAGCTGTTATGAAGGAAGTGGGCCACATCGCTGCCCCGCATCCCTGCACATCATATAAGATGTGTCCTCCCACTATTGGTGGCATGATTCATCTGGCACGGACGAAATAAGGCAAGATTTGAAGGTCAGGTCTTTTCAGCGTAGAGGATCATTCGTGAGGTCGATGCTTTCGTATATGCCCAGGGAAGAGCAAACAACCTGGTCAGGGCTCAATTCTATGGGGATCTGGACTGTGCATGGGCAGGACTAACATCTGGGGTGGTCCGCAACCGGCGAGTAGTGGTGGTCACATAGACGAAACCTCCAGTCTCACGTTACAAATTAAACACAGATGCTAGTGTAGCCAACGGGAGAGCTAGTGGGGGAGGGGTGCTGTACGATTCCAATGGTAGCCTTGTGTTTGCTTTCTACAAAGAGTTTGGGGAGAAGGGGGTATTGCAGGCTGAGGCACTTGCCGTGCTGGAGGGGCTACTAGTGTGCGAGGCAAAGGGGTTACGGTGAATATTGGTGGAGGTGGACTCTGCGGTCCTTGTGCCACTAGTCAAGTTGTCAGCCCTAGGGGGTTGGGTGTATTGCGGTTTACTGAAAAGGATTCATCAGCTTCTGGAGCAGGTGTCGATTTCATTTACACATGTCTTTGGGGAAGCAAATCTAGTTGCAGATCGGTTAGCGGCGTTACAGGGATACCCCAATACAACTTTTGTCTCACTTCAGCAATTACCAGGAGAGATCCGACGTTGTCTGACTATGGATGCTGTCGAATTCCCATCTCTTAGGCTAGTGTCTAATTAGGTGCTAGGTCTCCAACTTTTTTAAAGGCTCTATAACCTGTGTACTGATCTTTTTTAGTTTGGAAATAAAATAATCGCTACTTTGATTAAAAAAAAATCTAAGTAACTCTTCATATTACATCAAATCCGGTATTTCATGAGACAGCCAAGCACATTTAATTAAGTTGATTGTCACCAAATTCATAAAAAGTTCAACAAAACTTGATCTTAACTAGTCGTGTAAAAAACACGAAACAGTTAGCTAAGTTTTTCCCTAAAATTTTGAATGGTTCAAGAATTGATCACACATTCAACAAGATGCACTTGATTAACATCTATCCTCCATCTTGAGCAACAGTACACAAAAGCAAATCTATTTAAATGGTAAGATTTGATTAATAAAAAGTGTTATCGGTTGATTGATTTACATTAGATTAATCCCACACATAGATAGATTGATTACAAATTTAAAATTTGTTAACTTTATTTTATGATAGAATAAAAGGCTAAAAGGTCACCAGACTTTTCAAAATTGCACCGGTTGCTCACCAAATTTTTTTTTTTTTGGCTAAAAAGGTCACTTATCTCTTTAAAATGAGCCTTTTGGATGAATCCTATGAGTTTAGCTGTTAATGCAACCGAAAATAAGCAATTTGACATGTTTGTGTATATTTTCAAGGGTAAAAACGTCACAAAATAAAACAAAAATAAAAAAAATAAAAAAATAAAAATGAAATTCTTGACTTAAAAGAATGCTTTCTTCAGCTTTTTCTTGTCAATTTGTGTAAGGTACTTGTCTATTACCAAACCATTCAATGTGCAACCAGACTTGTTATAAACTATTTGGAAAAAAATAGTTCAGGCCTTTTTGGCTTCTTTTCACCAACGACAGTAACAGCAGTATTAATCTTCATTGGAGTAGCAAGCTTGAATGAATTCTTCATCTTAATTACTTTTTCCAATGCCAAAAACTTTTTCAAGTGAACCGTCAAAAAGCTTTTTGAAATTTTCCAGCAACTTCTTTTGCTTCCCTTTCGAAATTTGTCGACAATCGCGTAACGACTCAAACTAGTTCTAACCTCCTTCTTAGTCATTTGAAAATTTCCATGGATCAAAATTGAATTGGAATTTGGATCAGATCCAGTCGCGACTAAGGTCGCAAGCAAATCTGATTGCAAGGAGATAGGTAAAAGTGGAGAAGAAGAAAAGAAAGGAGAAAAAGGGGTAGGGGAAAAAGGAGGGTAGGAGTAGCGATGGTGGAAGAGTGCCCCTTTAGAGATGGAAAGAGGAGTGATGGTGGAGGAAGGGAGTATACAATGGAGAGAGAGGGGGAAGAGAAAGGGCTAAAAGGAAGAGTAAAGGAAGGGCTTACGATGGAGGGAGAATACAGGAGTTGAGGAGGCGAGTAACAGTGAAGAAGGTGGTCTTAGGTAGCAAGAAGGTGGTGGTTGTGGTGGAGGAAGATGTGATGGTGCTTGTATGTAGTCATGCCTTCTTGTTCCTCATGAAACTTTTATTTTTCTTTTAATGAGGATGATAGAATCTTAGTAAATTTTGTGTGCCTAAAACTGTTTATATTTTAGTGTGCTTCCGACTGGATTAGGCAATAAATTCGTCTGAATGATTCATATGGCTCGTTTTAAATAGACGAGTGATCATTTTGATTAAAAAATGTTTAGTGAGCAATCGGTGCAATTTTAAAAAGTTTAGTGACCTTTTTCGCCATTTACTCTTTATGATATAGACTAATCTATGCTTATACACACAAGTATCTTCTGCAGTACTCTTTTGAGAAGTAAGAATAAAAAATATTCATTTCGTCCTTTTTGTAAAGTAAAAGTTATTTTTCCTCTAGCTCCTTTTCAACTATACTTAAAATTTTGATGTCAAATGGGTGCGCGTACGCACACACAATGTATGTATGTGTGTGTGTGTGTGTATATATATATATAACACATGCACAGACATAAAGTGGGTGGGCACCGTGTTGTGTTAATAAACATTTTTCATTTTTGTACCCTCAAACCTAATAGTATTTACATTTTCATTACATTTAAAACTGGGACGAGAGGTTATCCTCTAAACCAGGAAGATAATAAGTATAAATAAGAAGAGTAAAATAGTGGGTCGCAACCAGACTACCACTAATAGATCAAGTGGTATAACCAGCCATGAACAAAGTATATAAACAGAATATGTAAAACAAGTAAATGAATATGAACATAAGGCGGTTTAGCTGACCATTCAATAGAATATTATTGAATATAAGATTGAAAGAAAGCTTACAAAGTTTGAAAATTACTCGGAAACTTGAAGTCTAAACCAGTTTGTATTCTAGAAAGAAGAAGGAGAGAATTCTTCAAGTTTAGAGAGAGAAAGAGCTTGAAGAAAGTTGTGTGCGTTTGTGGAGTATATATGTGAGAACCCGTATTTTTCCCATTTTCTAGGTTTTATTATTTTTCATGGCTTGTTTTCTGCATTTTCGTGAGTAGGAAAAATTTCTAGATAATTTTAAGGAGTAGATATAGTTTTTAGATGATTTTTCTAGTATCAAATAGTTTTTGAGAAATTAAGAGCGTATACCGGACGTGGGACCCACTAGTGTGAAAAGTTCGGAAAAATTCGGGCCAACTAGGTTAAGTTTTGGATACTGTAATTAATTTACCGGGTGTTAAGAGATAAGTAGAGGATGCTAAGTGGATTGGTATAAGAGAGACAAGTTAGGTAAGCATTTAATAAAGGTGACAAGTGTCACCATTTGAGTGGGCTTACTTACTTTAGGAAAACTATTCATGGTCTTACCATTTGACTTAAATAAACCAAAAATGACCAAAAATCATCAAAAATCCTCCATAAGTGGCCGGCTCTCTCTTTCTCTCTCTCTCTTACTCTAAGCACAAGGAAGAAAACTCTTCAAGTTTGCTCCAAATCATCAAAACCAACCATTGAAACTTGCAATTTCTCCATAAAACCTCTTCAATTAGTGTTTGTGAGTTGTTGTGTGAAGTTATTTGGAAAGTTAAGGTGACCAATTGCCCTCTCTCTCTTGTTTCTAAGGTGAGTTGTGAAGAACCACCCTCTTCCCTTAATTGATGCTTAAATCATGATTAGTGGTAGTATGAGATGCAATATTATGGATTATTTCTTGATTTGTGGTTGAAGTGATGAAGTTTTATTATTTTTGGGGATTTTTCTGTTTTACTATGAACATGATTGTGTGGCTATCTATGATGATTGGAAATGGTATATAATGACTCTAGGAGGTGGAAAAAGTGATTCATTGCAACCAATTTCTGGTTTGGAAGAAATTTCAGAAAATTAGGGTTTTAGTGGGAACATTCTGCCCGAATTTATAGCTCCTATTTAGAGGCCGAATTGGCCTTGGCTTAAAACATGAACATTGTAGGGAATGACATTTTAGGGGTTTATACAAAAATTTCAGGTCAATCAGAGTAGTGTAGAATGAGAAAAGTCGAAATTACTATTGCTGTTCTGGTTTTACCCGAATGTAAGAATTGCACCTGTAATTGGTTGTTTTGGCTGGAATTGCTTCCGAATTGGTTGTTTAGGCCTTCTGATGAAATGTATCCCTGTTTCTTAGCTTTCATCTGGTTTTGGAATTTCTGGATTTGGACTTGGAGAGCCTGAGTTATGATGTTTCCGCTAGAATGCGTTCTGTGAATCTGTTTTACGGTTTTGGTGTAGTATCTTGCATTTTTGACATGGTTACACTCAAAACTGGGTTGAGTGACCTTCTGTGATGTTGTATACCTGTATTTTAGCTTCGAATCGGTGTATCGTACACCTTCATCCGATAATCGTAGTGAAATTGGTGCCATTACCGCAAAACGAGGTCAAAAACTGTTTTTTTTTCAGGGCCAAAGCTAATTGCATTTCCGAATTTTCTGGTTTCCTCTAATGTTTGTATATGCTTATGGAACCCTATTGGGGTCATGTTTGGCCTTGGTTTATGACTCGTTATCGAGTCTCATTGTACTTGTTTGCATGTTTTAGGGCGTGACGGTGGTGCACAACGTTCTTTTGACGGAAGTGCATGAAACCACATTTGCGAGCTTGGTGAGTGTACTACTCACTTGTGTGTTAATATAAGGTGTTGCTACTTGAACTTGGTGCTTTGAATGTTAATTGCTTGAAGTGAAAGTGTACTTTATCACTCTCACTGTGTGCCTTATATCCTTGTTATCATGTGAATGGAATGTTACACGAAGTGTTACTTGAAATAAAAATACATGACTTGGTGTCGTTTGGATGAGTATCCAATGACTACAATTGTTATCAATGAGCTCAACCCCATTCGTAGTTGATTGAATCGAGCCGGAGAGGGCTTGGTCGTGCCAATTAATGATCCTTGGGGAAATGTTATATGGAATCTTGTAGTATGCGAGACTCTCGATTCCAGTTTACTCGAGTAATACCAAAGTGCAAGTGTTTGGATTTCGGGCCGGGTAGGGCGATGTTAGGTGGAAGGAGTGGAAGTAAAGTGGAGTCTACGATTGGTTACTTTTGAACATTGACGGAGAGTCAATGACGTCCGATCAAGAAATGCAAACGAGGAAAGGGCTCTTGAGAGCCATCTGTATCCTTTTATCACCATATTTGACGTGTGCCTTTGCTTAATTTTACTATATTGAATGAAAGATTGATGCTTATATGCACTTGGTTGCGTAAGTGATAGTATCTCACTGGGCAATTAGCACACACCGTTCCTTTTGTTTTCCTTACAGGAATCTGACTGCTTTTGGAAGAACTTTTGATAATTGGTTGCCGAATGAACTAGATGAATATCTCTTTTGTATAGTTTATGAATTGAAACCCTAAATGTGCCTTTGGGGCCGTTTTCACTTTTATTTTGGCAACCGTACATGTATTAATTTTTGAGTAACTTTCCTATTCCATTTTGGCTTGTAAACGCTGAATTTGATATTGTATATGTATCTTTGATGTTTGGTTGGGTTCTGACGGGTCGGTTACTATTCATGACCGACTCCGGATTTTATTTTTTTTATTTTGGGTTATTTTTCCATTGTGACTTGTTTACGCGCGCTATAAGTTCCGGAACGCGATAGACCGCTCTAAACTGCACCGTTAGTCCTGGCGAGAGTTGGGCAGGCAGTCCGCTAACCCCTTTGGTTCGCCTTAGGGGAAGGTGGGGCTGTCACAGGTGGTATCAGGGCCACTTCGCGTGGTCTCTGCCCGGAATGAGCTTGGGGCCAAGTGGTGTTATGGTCCTGCTTTTGGTGAAGGTGTCTTAAAGGGTTAAGTGCTCTTTTGAGCATAAGTTATGAACGGGGCATGTTATAAGTGTAAAACTCTTTATCATAAAACTTGAGGAAGATAGATATGTATGTCGGGTAGGAATCTATAATATGGATGATTTACGCTTGGGACCGGCCGGCTCGAGTTGTGAATTATCTTAAACGGGATTCTTGCGCCCGGATACGAAAGAGATGAGAGTCTAGGTTAGAAAGAATTGGGCGAACTAGAAATTTTGATTCTATGGATGACTTTGTATGTACCTGACTGACTGTTCTGTATACTTGTTGATCATGTTATGTGTTCTCTGTATATGTGTTATGTGTTTAAATGCTCTACGAGAGAGTTGTGTAGTTAATTGTTCTTGTTTACTTGTTCCTGTTTAGTGCTGCGAAAAGGAGGGGTTAGGTGCCCTTTAACAGTATATTTATTTTGTGACCTAGATCGACTTAGATTGTATGGAAGGCACACGTAGTGGACGGGGGCGTGGGCGCGGGAATAGGCAACCTACGCCAAACCGGGGTGCTGGGGAAACCTCCTCTGGACCCCATCCTGAACCGAGAGTTGACCCCATTGTACAGATAGCTGCCGCTATGCAGCAAATGACAAACCTGCTGGCACAAGTGGTGCAGCAACAAGGCCAGAATCCAAACCCTGGAAACCCTGGCAATCATGTTGAGAGCGAAGACAGAGCTCTTGAACGATTTCAAAAGTTTGCTCCACCCAAGTTTATTGGGGGGCCAGATCCGGATGTTGCCGAGAGATGGCTCGAAAAGATGGTCGATATTTTCGCTGCCCTGCACTATACCGAAGAACGGCAGGTGACTTTTGCCGTTTTCCAGCTGGAAGGGGCGGCCCGCTCCTGGTGGAATGTCATTCGGAAAAAATGGGAGCGGGAACAAACGCCCAGGACTTGGGTAAATTTTATGAGAGAGTTTAACGCGAAATTCTTCCCTCCTCTGGTTCAGGAGAGGAAGGAAGATGAGTTCATCCGACTCCGCCAAGGAGCTCAATCAGTGGCGGAATACGAGAGCCAGTTCACCCGCCTGTCCAAATTTGCGCCTGAGTTGATTGTGACGGAGCAACGGCGAATTAGGCGTTTTATCCAGGGCCTAAACGTGGAGATTCAGAAGGACCTCGCAATGGCTCAAATCAATGCTTTTAGCGAGGCCGTTGAGAAGGCCCAACGGGTAGAGAGTGCCAGATTGCAAGTAAGAAACTTCCAGGCGAAAAAGCGAGGATTTCCTGGAAGTAGTTCGGGGCAGGGGAATGAGAGTACCCCTTCCAAGTTTGGGCGAGGAACTGGAGAAGAAAGAACCCGTATTTTTCCCATTTTCTAGGTTTTATTATTTTTCATGGCTTGTTTTCTGCATTTTCGTGAGTAGGAAAAATTTCTAGATAATTTTAAGGAGCAGATATAGTTTTTAGATGATTTTTCTAGTATCAAATAGTTTTTGAGAAATTAAGAGCGTATACAGGACGTGGGAACCAGTAGTGCGAAAAGTTCGGAAAAATTCGGCCAACTAGGTTAAGTTTTGGATACTGTAATTAATTTACCGGGTGTTAAGAGATAAGTAGAGGATGCTAAGTGGATTGGTATAAGAGAGACAAGTTAGGTAAGCATTTAATAAAGGTGACAAGTGTCACCATTTGAGTGGGCTTACTTACTTTAGGAAAACTATTCATGGTCTTACCATTTGACTTAAATAAACCAAAAATGACCAAAAATCATCAAAAATCCTCCATAAGTGGCCGGCTCTCTCTTTCTCTCTCTCTCTTACTCTAAGCACAAGGAAGAAAACTCTTCAAGTTTGCTCCAAATCATCAAAACCAACCATTGAAACTTGCAATTTCTCCATAAAACCTCTTCAATTAGTGTTTGTGAGTTGTTGTGTGAAGTTATTTGGAAAGTTAAGGTGACCAATTGCCCTCTCTCTCTTGTTTCTAAGGTGAGTTGTGAAGAACCACCCTCTTCCCTTAATTGATGCTTAAATCATGATTAGTGGTAGTATGAGATGCAATATTATGGATTATTTCTTGATTTGTGGTTGAAGTGATGAAGTTTTATTATTTTTGGGGATTTTTCTGTTTTACTATGAACATGATTGTGTGGCCATCTATGATGATTGGAAATGGTATATAATGACTCTAGGAGGTGGAAAAAGTGATTCATTGCAACCAATTTGTGGTTTGGAAGAAATTTCAGAAAATTAGGGTTTTAGTGGGAACATTCTGCCCGAATTTATAGATCCTAGTTAGAGGCCGAATTGGCCTTGGATTAAAACATGAAAGTTGTATAGAATTACATTTTATAGGTGCCTACAAAATTTCAGGTCAATCAGAGTAGTGTAGAATGAGAAAAGTCGAAATTACTATTACTGTTCTGGTTTTACCCGAATGTAAGAATTGCCTGTAATTGGTTGTTTTGGCTGGAATTTCTTCCGAATTGGTTGTTGAGGCCTTCTGATGAAATGTATCCCTGTTTCTTAGCTTTCAGCTGATTTTGGAATTTCCGGATTTGGACTTGGAGAACCTGAGTTATGATGTTTCCGCTAGAATGCGTTCTGTGAATCTATTTTACGGTTTTGGTGTAGTATCTTGCATTTTTTGACATGGTTGCACTCAAAAATAGGTTGAGTAACCTTCTGTGATGTTGTAGCCCTGTATTTGAGCTTTGAATCGGTGTATCGTACACCATCATCCGATAATCGTAGTGAAATTGGTGCCATTACCTCAAAACGAGGTCAAAAACTGTTTTTTTCAGGGCCAAAGCTAATTGCATTTCCGAATTTTCTGGTTTCCTCTAATGTTTGTATATGCTTATGGAACCCTATGGGGGTCATGTTTGGCCTTGGTTTATGACTCGTTATCGAGTCTCATTGTACTTGTTTGCATATTTTAGGGCGTGACGGTGGTGCACAACGTTCTTTTGACGGAAGTGCATGAAACCACATTTGCGAGCTTGGTGAGTGTACTACTCACTTGTGTGTTAATGTATGGCGTTGCTACTTGAACTTGGTGCTTTGAATGTTAATTGCTTGAAGTGAAAGTGTACTTTATCACTCTCACTGTGTGCCTTATATCCTTGTTATCATGTGATTGGAATGTTACACGAAGTGTTACTTGAAATGAAAATACATGACTTGGTGTCATTTGGACGAGTATCCAACGACTACAATTGTTATCAATGAGCTCAACCCCATTGGTAGTTGATTGAATCGAGCCGGCGAGGGCTTGGTCGTGCCAATTAATGATCCTTGGGGAAATGTTATATGGAATCTTGTAGTATGCGAGACTCTCGATTCCGGTTTACTCGAGTAATACCAAAGTGCAAGTGTTTGGATTTCGGGCCCGGTAGGGGGATGTTAGGTGGAAGGAGTGGAAGTAAAGTGGAGTCTACGGTTGGTTACTTTTGAACATTGACGGAGAGTCAATGACGTCCGATCAAGAAATGCAAACGAGGAAAGGGCTCTTGAGAGCCATCTGTATCCTTTTATCACCATATTTGACGTGTGCCTTTGCTTAATTTTACTATATTGAATGAAAGCTTGATGCTTATATGCACTTGGTTGCGTAAGTGATAGTATCTCACTGGGCAATTAGCTCACACCGTTCCTTTTGTTTTCTTTACAGGAATCTGACTGCTTTTGGAATAACTTTTGATAATTGGTTGCTGAATGAACTAGATGAATATCTCTTTTGTATAGTTTATGAATTGAAACCCTAAATGTGCCTTTGGGGCCGTTTTCACTTTTATTTTGGCAACCGTACATGTATTAATTTTTGAGTAACTTTCGTATTCCATTTTGGCTTGTAAACGCTGAATTTGATGTTGTATATGTATCTTTGATGTTTGGTTGGGTTCTGATGGGTCGGTTACTATTCATGACCGACTCCGGATTTCATTTTTTTTTATTTTGGGTTATTTTGCCATTGTGACTTGTTTACGCGCGTTATAAGTTCCGGAATGTGATAGACCGCTCTAAACTGCACCGTTAGTCCTGGCGAGAGCTGGGCAGGCAGTCTGCTAACCCCTTTGGTTCGCCTTAGGGGAAGGTGGGGCTGTCACAATATAAAACAATTTTTTCATTTTGCTTCAGTGCCCATTATAGTGATTTTACTGTTTATTATAGTGTATAGTACCGCTACAGTACGTGCTACAATGTGATTTTTGCTGCCATGTTTGCACAGTAACTTCCGGTGCTATAGTGAAAATTTTTTGTTGATTTTGTTGCTCTTGATCTACATGTTCTTGTTCCTAATTCAACTTGAATTTGTTTGTGATATTGTTCTTTGTGATTTTTATGAAATTTGTAAGAAAATTCCATAACAATCATCTTCATTTTGCTATAGTCCGTCGAAACTTTCTTCAAAACTTGAGAACTTTGTTGTTTATTTTTTTTAGAAGTCTGAGGTTTTTCTTCAAATTGATCCAGTTATTGAAGTATTTTCTTGAACTGTTTAACATATTCCTATTTTTCTATGATTGATGCCAACTTGTCTGCAGTCATAGATTTTTGTTATAGGAATTGACTTGTTTGGCTATCTGCAGGTTTTATTGTTTGAGGATTCTTTTGAAACCAAGTTTGGATATTTGAAGATTGCATATAGTCTCTGTTGAATGCAACCCACCATTTCTAATATCCTTATCGAACTAGAAGTGGTGATAGTTGTGTTTGTTGTATGTACTCATACTTCTATTGGTAAACCCATGCTACTGAAAATATGGAGCAAAAATGTAGGCTGTTTGGGATACAACTATTTGGAGATTCAAATCTTTCTTCAAATAGTTTATAACTCTGTTTCATGTCAGGAGAAAGGATTTTTAGATTGGGACCAAGTGTCTTCCACCATGCTACAAACCAGGCTAGAAAATCATATTTGTTTGTTTTTAAGAAATAAAACAGATATCAATGCTGGTTTAAATCATTTTGAAAGGAGAATGTATAGAACCAGATTGACTTGTAATCCCAATAATGTATCCGAAAGGATTAAAAGTAAGAGTAAAAGGTCTGGATTTACTCAGGTATGTTCCCTATTCTGATGGTTTGATCACCTTTAATATTTGGACATTAGAATGGATGTTGATAAATTTTTCGATTGACTTTCCGTTTTTGTCTTTCATTTCTATCTCATGAAATTTGAGGATCAATGGTTTCAAATGTGTCAGAATGAGTTTGTAGTATTCTAATGTTTTGGTGAGAGTTTGGGGTATAAAGTTATAGGTTGTTGGAAGAATGGACCGGACTAAGGTGTTTAGATCATTATGCCAATAATCAAACTCTGTTTGGACCATGGATATATATATGCTAGATTTGATATATTGGATAGAAATTTTGTTTGATGCAGCTATTTTAATTTTTAGTGATTTTGGTTTAGAGGCAACTGTAATTTTGGATTCAGGGATAATGAATGCTTTGGATTTGATGTTTTGGGGCTGGGTTGTTTTGACATGAGTTTGTGTACTCTAAACAGTGTATTCTACTGATTCAAACTGATATCCAAGTGATTCAACCCATTGTTTGAGACGGTCATAGTATGCTTGTTTCTTATTTTCTTCTTCAGTTAGACTAGCCCATGTTTTAGGGGTTACTATGGATACAGGTTGGGCTGAGAAGAGGATTTAAAATTTGTTTGAAGTTGAAGGAAGGTTTGGAGTGGATTTCTTTTCTGTTTGAGATGAGTTTGGATCAACGTAGAGAGTCTTGTCTAATTGTTTGGGAAGATGGTTCTAATTTGTCTGTGGTTTTATTTCTCTGCTATTTCTTTTTCTTAGGCATCTTATCTCTCCTGTAAGAATTCATGAGTTAGATAATCAGGAATAGAGTTTGAAGATCCTTTAATATACTTGATATTAAAAATAAAAAATTGATAAAATTGTCTGCCATCTAACAAAGATTTATTTAGAGGCGAGATTTTTAACATCTTTTTGTAAAACATTTTTGGTTGACTTACAATCAACCCAAAGTAGAAACTTCTGGTTTAGTAATTCTGCCTCAAATTTTGTAATATATAAAACTATTGTTAAAATTTCTTTTTTAATAGTAGAATAGTTTTGTTAGGAATTGTTTCAATATTTTGAAGCAAAGTCATTATTTGTTCCTTATTATTTTTTACTTGTTTAACAATGCCACCATAACCTAAATTAGAAACATCTACTTCTATAATTTCTGGAGCCATTGGATCTAGAAGGACTAAACAATGAATGATTTTGACTTGGATTTTAATCTTTCTAATGGTATTTATGTGAATATCTGTCCACAAGAGTGGAGAAATCCTTAGTGTATCATATAAGAATTTTGCTCGATCACTGAAATTTGGAATGAAGTCAGAGACATAGTTTAAACATCTCAAAAACTCTGGATTTGTTGTTTGTCAAGAATTTGGTTAGGAAACTTGTCAGCAAATTAGATTGATCTATTTATGGGGATAATAGTTTCGTAGTAAACATGACGTCCAAGGAACCTAATTTTTGTTTGAAAAAGACTGATTTTCTTCTGGGATACAGCCAGACTATTTTTCTGGGTAACATGAAGGAAGACTTTTATGTGTTTGAACTGTTGTTCAATATTTTTTGAGAATGCTAGGATATCATCAATGTAAACAATGATGAATAAGTAATGAGGGCTGAATATCTCATTCATGATTCTCTGAAATTCTGACGGTGC
The DNA here is from genome assembly GCF_003713205.1 of Coffea eugenioides. Lineage (NCBI taxonomy): Eukaryota > Viridiplantae > Streptophyta > Magnoliopsida > Gentianales > Rubiaceae > Coffea > Coffea eugenioides. Next base: position 22,499,783 of record NC_040043.1, read on the forward strand.
ATTTTTGAGATCGAATGGCATCACATTCCACTCAATGCCCGAATGATACTGTGAATGTTGTTTTGTATCTGTCTAAAATATGGATTTATATTTTCTAGAATCCTGACTTCATGTTGAATTTGAAAATATTTTGACAGAATAAAACCTTTTGAAGTAGGTCTTTCTTGTTTCATATGGGATATCTAATCCATTGAAGAGCTTTGTTCAAGGCTTTGTAATTGATTACAAGTTTTGGAACTCCCCTTTCAATTTCTGATTGCTTATTGACGTAGAATGCTGGGCAGCTCCAAGGATATTGGTTTGGACTGATAATTCCTTTAGACAGGAGATCATTAATCTCTTTTTCGCAATGTTGGAGTAATTCTTGATTCATCTATACAGACCTTGCTTTTGTTGAAATATTCTTTTCAAATCCTCTCTTCAACCTAACTTGTATCCATGGTCACCCCTAAAACATAGGTTGACTAGTTGAAGAAGAAGATGAGAAACAAGCATACTATGATTGTCTCAAACAATGGGTTGAATCACTAGAATATCGGATTGAACCAGTAGAATATCTTGTTTGGAGTACACAAACTCATGTCAAAATAGCTCTGACCCAAAACATCAAATCCAAAGCATTCACTATCTATGAATCCAAAACTATAACTGCCCTTGAACCAAAATCACTGAAAATTGTAACAGTTGCATCAAACAAAATTTACAACCAATATATCAAATCCAACATATATATATATTCATGATCCAAACAGAGTTTGATTATTGGCATGATAATCCAAACACCTTAATCCGGTCCATTCTTCCAAAAACCTACAACTTTATACCCCAAACTCTCACCAAAACATTAGAATACTACAAATTTATTTTAATAGATTCGAAATCATTAATCCTCAAATCTCATGAGATAGAAATAAAAGACAAAATGGGGAGCCAACTGAAAAATTCATCAACACGTATTCTAGTGCCGAAATATTAAACGTGATCAAACCATCAGAATAGGGAACAAACCTGAGTAAACCTAGTTCTTTTACTATTAGTTTTAATCCTTCCAAATACACTTATTAGGACTACAAGACTGCATGGTTCCATATGTGAGACCCCAAAAAAAAAAAATTCACATTTTCTCGGCATTATTTTATTCCTTTGCCTACATTTTATACTTTCCTTAGAAATATTAAACTTTCTATGCATTTTTACAAGCAAGTACAGTTTTAAATTCATTTTCCTAAAATGAGTTAGTGTACGTTAAATTTGAAACGCATTATCGATGTGAGGACCCGTAAAATTCCTTATATTTTTCTTAAAATACCCTTTTATTTGGAAATTATTACTTTATAATGGCCCTACTACCCAATCACCCCACAATAAGTGCAAATGAATATAGAATTAAGGGTTTTTCCTTTTCGTTTTTGTAGACACAAAATTTTTTATTTTTTTAACCTTATTTGTTTAATTAATTTAATATCTTTATTTGTTTCAATTCTAGGGTTTTTATTTTATTTTATTTTGTTCTAATTTATTTTATTTTCTTATTTTTATTTATTTTTTGTCTTCATACTAAATTTCAGAAAAAGTGAGGAAAAATAGAAGAAAAAAAAACCATCAGTCAACATTAAATTTTCAGGGCATTTCATTTCATTTGTTTGAATCTTATTTTTACTGCTTTATTTGTTAGAAAAAAGAAAAATGAATGATGAAAATGAAAAAATGTGACAGCCCCACCTCCCCCTAAGGCGAACCAAAGGGTTCGGCGGACCGCCAGCCCAGCTCTCGCCGGGACTACGGATCCGGAACGAACGTAAACCCTACCAACCGCTCAAAAGAACTTCGAGAAGATAACATTCACTGTCCGAAACCCAAACAAGCACAACAACTTTAGATAACCCTAGAAAAGAACATTTCCAAACCAAATCAACTTAGGAACATGGTTAAACACTTTTAGATACACATGGTTGCAAATTTACAATTCAAAAGGGAATTGTTTGGTTAAAATACATTTAAAGTTTTCCAACCATCGAGGAGCTATACAAAAGAATACTAAAACTAGCTCAACTCATGCTTCAAACATCATAGTCTTCAAAAGGTGATTTCCTGTAAGGAAAACAAGGATAACAAAACGGGGTGAGCTAGAAGCTCAATGAGGTACCAAAAATATAACAGTAGAAATCATGAGAAAATATTTATAGGACACATATCCGCATCCAGTAAAAGAAATGAACGAACATCACAATTTCAAGGATACAGGTGGCTCTCAGGAGCCAAATCCCCGTTGCAATACTTGATCCAGCCTTGTTGACCCTCCGTCAACGTTCAAATAAAGGAACCAATCCAGTAGATCACCACTTTAATGCCAAGATCCCGTTCACCAAACATACCCCTTACCGGACCCGAACGCCAAACAGGAACAGGAATGGTAATACTCGAGTATACCGGAATCAAGAGTCTCAATACCCAAAGATTTCCCCAGGAACAGGTACCCATGGATTGTCAATTATCTCGACCAAGCCCTCGCTGGCTCGATTTAATTAACTCCCTATGAGGTTGAGCTTAGGTTTAACAGGAAGGTCGTTGAATACTCTTCCAAACGACATCATAACAAGTGCAAGTAACAAGTTCAAGTACATAACAAGTACAAGTAATAGATTCCAGTTTGTTCAGTACAGGCAAGAGAACGAGTGTGATAAAGTACACCCTCGTCTCATACAAGATAAACAGTCAGGAAAGACATTCAACTAGCAATTTGCAAGTACAGGAAACCAGTTTCGCAATAATTCAGGGGAGTGGTACACTCACCTGATCAAACAAGGCTAATTTCAAAAGTTTTCTTCCCAAGTGTGGCTTTACTCGCCGGCACCTCCTAGAACAATCAAGGCAAACACTTAAGACTGGACTCCAAAACATAATAAGTGGAATTCGCAAGTAAAACTCGATTACAAGTCAGGTGCCTATCCAAATGAACCATTAATGTAAAGCGAAGAAGTGACTTTGGAGTGAAAAGATAATGATTAGTCCTAAAGGCATGAACAACCTCAAAACCCTACCTACAATGACTGACCAACTTCAAATTTGAAGTAGAAAATGAAAGTACGATCGATACTAGGAAAATAGGATTTTCCAGTTTCGCGCAACCCTATATGAAAAATCATATCTCAAGTTTTGTTAGTCCAAAATTAATAAAAGTTATACCGTTGGAAAATACATTCAAAGGGCTATAACTTTCCAGAAAACACCCTCATAAGATTCAAAACGCAAGCCAGTCAAATTCAAGCCTCAAGTTGCTGCTTTATCCAGTGAAAGACAGAATAGGTACAATATTTCAGTCAACTTTGAAAAATCACCATAAATGGTACAGACATAAACAGGGTCTGAAATTTACACGGTTTATAGCCCTATGAATCTAGTTTAAAATGCAACAAACATAATTCAATTCCGACATTCCTACATCAAGATATAGTAAATTTCCTGAGACTGTGCAGAAGCTCCGTTAAAATTTTGACAGCATTTCCCTTGTGTTTCTTTACTTTCCAACCAAACCTCAACACCCACAAATCACAAGCTATCAAACACCTTTAATTAGAGCCACAATAAGGCTCGAATAAGAGTCATAAACCGAATCCACATATCACTAGAGTAAAATCATATGGAACGTATAAGGGCAAAATCAAACTAGGACATATGCAAAAAGGAAGTTTGGGTTGGGAAACAAAAGGCAGATTTGCTGTTGCTTAGCGGAATTAACACAACCGAAGCTATCCTTGTCAGATTGAGGTGTAATTTACACCGTTTCGAAGCTAAGAGAAAGGAATACAATGTTGAAGAAGGCTACTCAGTCCAGTTTGCAATGTATCTAGGTCAAATTTACCAAAACAACTCCAGATTTTTCAGTTCGCAGTTCAACTAGCAGTCCTGATTCATTCAATCATATCTCAGCACATACAACTCCAATTCAAGTGATTCCAAAGCCATCTGAACTCTAAGATACCAAGTTATAAATGTTAAGAAGACATCAACAACTAAATCAGTAGTATTCCCAGTCAAATTAACCAATGACCAAAGCTGAATTTCAGTTTCGGACAGAAACAGGACAGCAGGGGTATTTCAGTCTTTCACAGGCTACGTTGCTTCGATTGGGTTGAAATTTTGCAGGTAACTATTAAACATAATCCTCTACAACTTTCATGTTTTGTGCTAAGGCCAATTCGGCCTCTAACTAGGTGTAACAGTACCGGGCAGAATTGGAAAAAAAAGAAACCCTAATCTGGAATTCATGCATTCAAGTGCTAATCTTCCACAAAACAACATCTAAAACAACTAAAAACCACTAATAAGCAATTAATTGAAGTAAAGAGGATGTTCTTGGCAAAATACCTTAAAACCACAAGAAAGGTAGGAGCTTAATCTTTCCTCCTCCAAAACAACTCCACCAACACCTTTAACCTTCCCTAATGATCACTTCTATGGTGTAGTTTGTGATTTGGTTGATTGAAACTCAAGATTTGGACAAGAAATTGAAGTGGAAGATGAAGAACTCTCTTGGTTTCTCTCTCACTAATTTCAGCCAAAAGAGACAAGAAAATGAATGAATTTTGGTCAAAAATCTGATTTTAGTAAAGTTACCAATCTTGGTCAAAAGTCCAACTTCTAATAGCATAGTGACACTTGGCCTCTCTTAGGGTTTTAAGCTTATCCTTTTGTCTAACAAGGGTAATTTATCTAGCTAACTTCCAATTGTCTCCTAGCACCTTGTAAAATAATAATACTTAGCACAAAAATCACTTAATCAACAAAATTTTATCGCACTAGCGGGTCCCACGTCCATAACGCACTTCAAATTTAACCCGAACTAACTTATACTAGAAAAATGGTTGGAAAAACTATATTCACTTATAAAGTGTCCAGAAAATTAATGTAGTAAAATAAAATAAGGAAAATGCATGAAAAGGAATAGAATTAAATGGTATAAATTAAGAAAAAATTTTACGGGCTCTCACAAAAAATAAAAAAAAAGCAAACAAAAAAAACAAAAACAAGATAGTTTCTGCGGTTTCTGGCATTTGGTCTATTTTCATTACTGCGTTTTCTGGCTCCATTAAAATGAGGTAAGTACAGGCCATCTAGTTCCATCTAAGGGCTCCAATTCAAAACCATGATCAATGGCTAGGAGGGGGGCTGGGTGCTAGAATCATTTAGAGCCATCAAGATGAACTTTGAGGGTTTTAGGGACCTGGGGTTCCCCTATAAAAAGAAAACGGACGGAAAGAAAGAAAGGGAGAGGCTAGTGACGGCTGGGAGGTTGAGGGAATAGAGTAAATAGCGGCTAGGTGTTGATAGAGAAAGAAACCAGAGAGAGGGGAGGCGGCTGATTAAGAAAAAGGAAGAAGAAACTAAGAGAGCGAGAGAGAGTTGGGGTTGGCCGGCTGTAGGAAGAAAAGGGCTTGGAAAATCTGGAAAAAGGAAGGAGGGTTGAAAAAAGGGAGGAGAGATGAAAAGAGAAAAGGGAGGAGCACGTAAGGATCTGGGGGAGCGGTGAAAGAAAAACAGACGGCAAGAAAGAGAGAGGGGGAGGCTAGTTGGCGGCCGTGGGTGGAAAGAAAAAAAGAGAAGGCTACGGGGGTTTCTGGAAAAGGAATGGGCGGCTGAGTTTGAGAGAAACCAAGAGAGCCGAGGGTTTGGGATAGAAAGGGAGAGTTTTTTTTGCAGAGAGCAGAAGGAAAACTGAGAAAGGTGGGAGCTTGAAGCTGAGAAAGAAAAAAAACAAGCAGGGCAGTGCTACGGTGTCACCTGTTTCCTCCTCTTCTGGGTGCCGACGTCTCATCTGGGATTTGATCAGCAGCAGCAACGACAGAAAAGGCTCCCGACAGTTGCCTCAACAGCCTAGGAAGTTCATGGATCTTGGCCAATAGCAACTCCCTTCCAGTGGCCGAGAGGAGGGTCAAATGTGATGTATCCCGTCGTTTTTCATTTCAGCTGGATTTGGTATGGCATCAAACTTGTTAAAATTTCTTGCTCAACTTGTTTTCTTCATTTCCTCTTTTTCTGAAATTTTTGCCGTTTATTTTTGCAACTCATTTGGTTGGATTCTACTGGTTGATGAATGTTTTAAGTGTAGTTTATGGGTTTGAGTGTGGTGTCGTCCTTGAGTCCGAAGTTTTGGAAATGTGGGTTTCTCCCTTGCGTTTGAGAAACCCCAACAGATTGCAGTTTTTAGATTCGTATGTCCTTGGCTATCGTGTTTGGTTCCTATTAACAAGGATGAATTGATGTTCATGTGAGCGTTGAAGTTTTAGGGAATTTTGGGAATAAATTTGCTGGCTTGGTTTGAGATTTCATTGAGATCTCATCATATGCCTCGGTTGAGTATGCTGCAAAATTGCAGAAACCCACAAAGTTGCAGAAAGGCTTCTGCGAAGAAGAAAACTCGTAGGCTGCATGAAATAATTTCCAGAAATTGCCTTTTAACATTCTCCTTGTTATACTAAGACCCAGAAATTCCAGTGTACGAAACCAGGTTTCTGCTAAAAGATGCATGAACTGTCAACCCCTTTTGTCGCTGGTTTATTGAGCTTGTTCCATAGCTTTATCATGTTTACTCTTTGATGTCTCTCTTGCCATTGTTTTTTTTTCCTTTTGTCCTGTGTATCTTGGGCATGAGTTTTGAAATAAAGCATCGGCTGCATGATTCGGCTGGGATTCGTGCACGAAATCTGCTGCAACAAGCAACAAGCTCGAAGCTGCCGGTTTGTTGCAGCGATTGGACAAAACTGATCTGTCTTTTGGTGTTTGAGGTTCTGGTTTGGCTTGAGTTTTCATTTGGGTCTGTTTGCTGTGTGTTAGTGATGCTGTGTATATGCTTGTTGCAATTTACAGCAGCAAGGTGTGATGTCCCAGCAGGCTGCAATGTGGCAAGCCCATTCGTTGCAGCCATAGATTAACGTTGCTGCATTTTATGTCTAGTTGCTGTGATTAGTTCTTTTAGGGATAGATGATTATTTTTGGGTGATGTTAATGGCAATGGGATGAAGTTATAGCATCTGGGGGTTTGATTCAATAGGCTTCGTTTGAGTTATTTCGCATAGACCTCTTAGTTGAATGATGAAGTTCCATTTAAGAAATTCCGAAAGCTGGTTTTTGCTCTTCCGTCGATGCATATGTCTTCCATTTGTTTCTTCACTTGATCCTTAATGGTTTGGTGTTCATGATTGGGGTTGTGTTAATCAAGGTGTTTAGTTGTTAAGGGATGTTGAGTGATGGTTTTCGCTGGCTCTTGTTTGAAGTCTTGCATGAAGTCTGCGTTTGAAAGCTTAGAATTGCAGAAGAAAGCTTCCTAAGCTGCCGAATATCTTCTGCTGCAGAAAACTTGTTTTCGTGGCTTTTGCATGTTTTGCATGCAAAAAATAGCTTTTAAAAATTGCACTTTACTCCCCTTAGCTTCTATCTATGCTACAAAGGCCCAATTATGCTCCGATTTCTTGCAATTAGGTCCTAGAGTAATTGCAACTTGAATCATTACTTGACCTTTTCATTACTTATGGACCTTTGAAGTTCCCAAAATATTTTAATTGGACTTGAATGATGGGTTAATGTTTGCTATTGGGTCCTTAGTAGTTTTTCTATTTTAGAAATTTGATTAATAATTTACTTTCTTGAAGATTATGTATTATTTGATTTCATTTAAGTTGCAATTGGGAGGGATTTGGTGATTTTGTTTATACTTTACTATTTAATTGGTGCCTTGACCCTTTTATTGTTTTGAAGCTATTTTTCCTTCATTTGATTACCATTGCAAGGGAGGTACACTCTATCCCTTATTTTCACTTTATTTGACTGTATGTGTCTATGTGATTTATGTGCTTTATTGCATGCCTTTTGAATGTTTTCATTTTATTTATTTATTTATTTATCCACTTTATTTGTTTTAGTTTTGTATAGTTATTTTCAATTTCGATCATTTGGAAGGCACTTGAATGCCAAAGTTGTAATAGCTAGGTTATTATTTTATTTATTTTATTTTGTTTCCCCTCTTAAATTGTAGTAGGCTTCCCCCGAATGTAATAGTTAGGGCTTTATTTGCTTTATTTGCCTTATGTGTGTTTTGCATGTCTATGTGCTATGTGTTACCGCTTTCTTAGGGTCTTGCATCTAGATATCATGCTTATGTGTTATGTGCTATATGTGATTTATGTGTTTACATGCTCTTATTAGGTCTTACATGATTTATTTGATTGTAACCGATGTATGACGTCACCACACTAGTCCAATGCTAGTTGTGGTCAATTTCTCGAATCCACACTAGTCCAACGCTAGTTGTGGCCCTTTGTTCCGATTTTTCTCACTAGTCCAATGCTAGTGGGAAATTGTAGACATGGGCTAATCCAACGCTAAATCCTTAGGAGCCCCTCGAGAGTTAGATCATGGTTGTGTGATAAAATCACTTCATCTCATGCATGTTTTCACTTTTCTAGGGTTTTTACCATGTTGCATGACACTTCTTATATATGTACAACCTTTATCCCATATTCCCTTCTACTTATATCCCTTATTCCGTATTTTCCCTTATATATATATATTCCTTACCCCTTTGTATGAAAACATAACATTAGAATTGCATTTCATTTTAGAATTAGGATTAGGGTAGTGCATTTGCTTGATTAGATTAGGGAATACCCCCTTGAATATGGGATATGGACGAGTTTGGCTTTCTAGCCTTAGCACGCTCGTATTCCCTCTATTAAAGGGAAAATTGAGTCACGAACATTAGTCCCCCATACCCGACATGATGCACTCCTTTAAGACATGTATATTTGTATAATTATTTTATTTCTTTTCTTTTCCTAGAGTCTCATATTTTTGTATTATTCGTGACTTCTCCAAAGAGTCACTATTGGGCGTCACAATTAATGTGATTTGCACCATTCGAGCTTTGAAGATAAATTTTGACCCTTCGATACCCTCCTAAGTCTAGGGTTTGCATTCATATAGTACATCCAAATGTGATAAATCTTTAGGTTAAAATAAGAAAATCTTTGACTAAATCACGCAACTAGCCTTGGCTAGGTTGAAAGGGTGCCTCGGATTTTTATCCTTGCCTTCCCTTTCTTCAAATGTGACTCCCGAACCTTTTTTTTGATTTACGTAGACTAGGAGTCATTTAAAAGGGGTTTTCTACTTTTTCCATGGAAAAAATTCATTTTTAGGTGACTTGGTACACCTTAACTCTATACCAAGTGGCGACTCCGATTTTGTTTCAAAAACCCTTTTTAAACTATTATTTTGGGTCAAATCGTCGCATTTTCAAGTCCCATTTAGACCCACGTTTTTTCATTTTCTTTTTAAATCAAAATTCATTTTTCAATCAAAAAATTGAATCAAATGCCATTTTTCTAAACTCGTTATTTTTCTTATTAAAAATGGGGCGCGATAGTTTTCAAGTTAGTGCGAATTAGGGTTTTTACGCCTATCCGTGGTGTGACTATCCGGTACGGAGTGTGGATCAAATTTGGTGATTAAGAGTGAGTTTTAGATGATATTAAGTGTGTAATTAGAAGTGGTAATAATAAGTTAGTGAATTACAAGTTAAAACCCTAGTATACGCGATTTAAGGAAAAACGGGTTGAACCGACGGGTACCGTTCACTACCGATTGAACACCCCACTTGACTACCACTTTCTTATCATAAAATATCCTTGATAGTAATACAAAATATCATCCCTTAAACCAGCTCAAGTCAGCCGAAATTGTAGACCAAAATAAGGGAGAAAAGGAAAAAATTTGACTTCCAATCCAAGGGTGACATTTGTCCACTTTGACCCAAATCAATTCCTATCCTTTTAACCTTCTTGAAGCTTCAATTGCACTTTATTTCAGCCTCCATTTCTGCCATATGAACCGTGAGAAAGAGAGGGAAAAGCCAAGAGAAAGAAACCATAATCCATCTTGAGTTTGATCCACTTAAGTGAGAAAACAAGAAATCTAAACCGATTAATCAATAGTTTGAGAGCTTGGGAAGCTTAAGGAACCAAAAATTTCAAGGAGTAGTGGAGGATCACTCTTGCAAGGCCTTGTCTTGAGGTATAATGGCTGATCACCCTTTATTTTCCATTAATCATGATTAAGTTGGGTATTAATGTTAGAATTGTGCTTGTGATGCTTGTTTGAAATGGTTTTGATGATTGGAGGGATGAATTTTGAGATAGGGTTTTGATTTATTCACTTATAATTCTTGTTGGTTAGGTGTTATATGGTGTATATATATGGTATATAATCTTGTAAAGGAGAAAGTAGTGGTGGTTTTAAGGTAAAAATGTGAATTATAGCTTGATGTTGCAAAATTCCAGATTTCTGGAAATTGAAGCTTTAGTTCTGTTCGGTTCTAGTTCCCTATGTTAGAGGCCAAATTAGGCTTAGAATAAAACATGAAAGTCGTATATAATGATGTTTTATAGTTTCCTACAAAATTTCAGCTCAATCGGAGCAACGTAGCATGTGAAAAGACCGAAATACCTTTGACTACCATAGGTTTGGACCAGTGGACATTTGCAACGTTTCACCAAACTGATCGTATCTTTTCACCTTGATACGTACTGAAATAGCATTTATCCAAAACATGAAAGTTGTAGTGCTATATCTTATCTTTCAAACAACCCTGGAATCACCTCGTTTGGACTTCGGTAGCCTGAGTTATGGTTGTTTACGCATAGTACGGTTAACTAGCCTGAGTTCTGGTTCTGTAATTTGACATTTTGACTTAGATACACTGCAAACTGGACTGAGTGGTCTTCATCAAAGTTGTAGGACTTTATCTTAGCTTCGAAACAGTATAAATTTCATCCCAATCTGATAAGCATAGCTTCAGTTGTGTCCGTTACGCAAAACAACGTCAAATCTATCTTTTGTTTCTTGACTCAACCTTCATTTCCGCACATGCTCCTAGCTTTATTTGTACTTGTATGACTTGGAGCCTATGGAATGGCTATTGAAATGAGATGATTTTGTATATGACTTTGGGTTTGATTGAGGAAAAGAATGAAGCCATAAATGGCTGGAAAATAGGTAAATACAAAGGGCGTGCTGCCCAAATTTACGCTCGAGAACTAGGTCGATATACTTGCGACTTGAGTAAGGCTTGAGAGTGAATACCACGTGAACCATCTAGGGTATTTACGTTTTCTTTGCCACTTCGACTCAAATAGCGATTTTAAAGTTTTACAAGTGAGTCTAAGTTTTACAAATATTTTACTTATGTCCTTTGGTTTCAATGTACTCTTTTCACTACCAAAACCATATTTATACTTTGTACTAGTACGTATTCGACTTTTCTTTGACTCACTTACATCTTTGATGGTTGAAGCATAATGTGTTTGTTTGATTATATTAGGATACGTTGGTGATTGAGGGTGTATCCGGAAGGAAACTTTGGACGTTATTTTGCTTAAATAGGTGAGTGTTCCTTGTTGCTATATTTTCCTTGACTTCATGGCTTGTTGTTCTTGTTTGGTAATGTGTTAATTTCTCTTAATGATTGCCAAAACGAGTTTTCTATGCGAGTGTGTACTTTATCACACTCGACCTAAATGATTGTGAAATTTTCAATGATTCAACGATTATATGCACATGTATGTAAGCCTTTTGGCTGAACTGGGCCCTGCCCTTCGTTACCGATCGATTCGAGCCAGAAGCGAACTCGGTCGGGCGATATGGTGACCCTGGGTGAATTTGGTATACTCGAGTATTACCTTGAATTCTGGTAGAGCCTGGCCAACGTCCAGGAAGGGGGTGAGCGAAATGAATGAACGAACGAGGGTTTTACTTACAAAAATACATTTTCAAATGATTGGAGGAATAAGGGGAAATGACAGGAGAACGAATGAACGAACGAATGAATGGCTCCCTGTGAGCCCGTATCCTTTTAATGAATGTGTTTATCGCTTTATATTGTAAATGTATCTTGAATTATTGGTGATATGTAGTGAATGCATTGGATTTATTGTTTGCCTATGTGTTCGGAACCTCACTGAGCTTTTAGCTCACCCCTTTAGTTTTGTTTTCCTTAACAGGGGGATGCGAGCAAGGACGAGAGCCCAGTGTAGGTTAGCCTAGTCTAGTTTTTTGTTTTGTAATGGTTCTCGCCCTAGTGCTTGGCACGGGCTGGATGTATGACGAATTGAGAAACTTCGTGTATTCGATATTTGTACTTCCTTTTGAGATAGAAATGTATATAAGTTTTCGATTGTTATTTCGTTTGATCTTGTGGTTTTATTTCGGATTTGATTGAGGTTCGACTGAGTCCCGGCGAGAGCTGGGCAGGCGGTCCGCCGAACCCTTTGGTTCGCCTTAGGGTGAGGTGGGGCTGTCACACCATACATTTTTATTTCAAAAAGATTTAAACCAAAATTCATATATGTTCTATGTGACAGCCCCACCTTCCCCTAAGGCGAACCAAAGGGGTTAGCGGACTGCCTGCCCAGCTCTCGCCAGGACTACGGGCAGATACACGCGATCTAGAACGTTTCGAGAAAGTAAAAGCGCGCGCGAACAAGCCACAAGTACCAAAATAACAAAATAATAAAAAAATAAAAACGATGAATAGTGCCTGGAATAGTAGAATCCGGAATCCCACCAAACATTAATACACAGCAATTCAACATTTACAACCACATTGGCATGTCAAAAGCTATTCATCAGGGATACACATATTCGGTTTGCCAATCAAAAGATGAACCCAATACACATTAGGGTTTCATGCAAAGAGCTATTCAAAATAAACATATACATGGCTCAATTTGGCAACCAACAAGTATGATCTTCCAAAAGTGATTATTTTCCTGTAAGGAAAACAAATGGAACGGAGTGAGCTAAAGCTCAGTGAGCAACTATCACACAATCAACCAAGATCACTTAAGCATAATCGTTCATTTCAAGTATTCAAATAAGAAGCAAAACAATTCGGTAAAAGGATACGGACGGCTCTCAAGAGCCCATTTCCACACTTACATTCTTGATCCAACTTCATTGACCCTCCGTCAATGATAAAAGTGCCAAACCGTAGACCTCACTTCACTTCCATTCCTTCCACCAAACATACCCCAACCGGGCCCGCACTCCAAGCAGTAGCTTTAGGTGATACTCGAGTACACCGGAACCAAGGGTCTCATTACCACAAGATTCCCTTTTCAGTCCCCGTGGCTAGTCAATTTTCACGACCAAGCCCTCGCTGGCTCGATTCAATTGATTACCAATGGGGTCGAGCTCAGTAGTACAGTAGGGCCGTTGGATACTCGTCCAACCGACACCCAATCAGTTTTCCATGAATATCTCATATAGCTAGTGCAATATTACCGTGAAACAGTAAACAGTCATAACAAGATAAAAGGATGAGGGCGGTCAAGTACACCCTCACCCTAATCATTTCCAATAGCCAAACAAGCCTTCAAGGCATCACAAACACATATAGCAAAGCCACATTATAAACATCCAAGTGAGTAGTATACTCACCAATCACGTAAGTGATATTTCATGCACCGTTGTTAAAAAGGTCGCCGTGAACCCTCGTCACGTCCTAAAACACGTAACAAATGCAATGAGACTCGATAACGAGTCCTAAAGCCAAGCCAATCACAACCCCAATGGGTTTCATATGCATATAGAGGCATTATAGCAAACCAGAAAATTCAGCAAATGCAACTCATTTGATCAAACAACAAAAACAGTTTTGGCCTCCTAATGCGGTAATGGCACAAAATGCGCTACGATTATCGGATGAGGGTGTAAGACCCACCATATCGAAGCTAATAGACAGGGCTACAACAATGTAGAAGGCCACTCAGTCCAAATCCTAGCACAACTAGGTCGAAAATGCAGAAAACCAAACCAGAACCGCAATTGAAGGTTTACAAATCACACTATGCTGTAATTCGTCTAACTCAGTCTATACAGGTCCAAATTCATTGATTCCAAAGGAATACGGTAGCTAGGACATCAAGCTACATTTCATCAGAAGACACCAACAACAAAATCCAAACCAATTCCAGTCAAAACAGACGATTACAATCGCAGTTCGCACATTCTAATCACCCAGAACAGCAACAGTAAAAATGACATATCTCATTCTACACTACTCCAAATGCCCTGAACTTTTACAGGTACGTCAAACACATCAATACCTACAACTTTCATGTTTTAAGCAAAGGCCAATTCGGCATCTAACCATATGATCCAAAACCGGACAGAAAAGGGGGTTATGAAACCCTAACTTTTCACATTTCAATCCAAACCCAAAATTGGTTGCAATTTCCTATCATTTACATCCACTAGAGTCATAACCCCTTATTACCAACCATCATAAACATCCACAAGACCATGATCACATTAAACCAGAAAATTCCTCAAAAAAATAAAAACTTCACCAAATCATCCCAAACCAAGAAATAAACCACAATTTTCAACACTATAGCCACCATTAGGCACAAATTAAACATCATTAAGTCTAGGAGGAAGTATAAGCACCACTTACCAAGTAAACAAGAGAGAGGAAGTTGTAGAACACTTTAGCTTCTCCAAAAACTTCACCAAACAACTCACTAGCACCTAATGGTAGGATTTTATGGAGTAGAAACTAGTTCAAGCAAGTGTTTTGGATGATTTGAGCTAGAGAATTGCCAAACTTTGAAGAGGTTTTTCTTCCTTCTTTGCTAGGGAGAGGGCCGGCCACAAGGAGGTAAGAAAAGAGTGAATTTTTGGTTAATTTGTGAGATATTTAACCAATTGGTCAAAAGGTCAAAAAAATGAATAGTAAGTCATAAGCTACTTCCAATACAATGGTGACACTTGGCACCTCATAAATGCACTTCTATCCTTTTGTTACCTCTCACATCAATCACTTCACCTCCTCTACTTATCTCTTAACACCCGATAAATTTTACACAGTATCCGAAACTTAACCTTATTGGCCGAATTTTTTCGAACTTTTCGCACTAGTGGGTCCCACGTCCTTTCTATATCCTTAATTTTTCAAAAACTACCCAATGCTAGAAAAATCATCTAAAAACTATATTTACTCATAAAATCCACCAAGAAAATTTTCCTAAGCCAGAAAATGCAGAAAACATGCAATTAAGAGGAAAAACCCTAGGAAAATATTAGGGCAATACGGGTTCTCACACTCTCTCCCCCTTAAAAGAATTTCGTCCTCGAAATTTCTCACCTTAACTCTCAAACAGGTTTGGATACTTCTTTCGCATTTCTTCTTCCACTTCCCAAGTAGCTTCCTCTATCCCATGGTTTCTCCATAGCACTTTTACTAACGGAATCTGCTTGGTTCTGAGCTCTTTGACTTTCCGGTCAAGCACTTGAACAGGTTTCTCTTCGTAAGCAAGCGATTCGTCTACTTCAATCTCCTCCGGTTGTAAGACATGGGATGGGTCGGGATGATACTTCTTTAGCATCGAGACGTGAAATACATCGTGAATTCGAGAGAGACTGGATGGCAGTTCTAATCGATACGCGACCGCTCCTACCCTCTGAAGGATCTTGTAAGGTCCGACGTACCGCGGTTGAAGCTTCTTTCCTTTGCCCGCTGTGATACTTCGTAAGGGTGTGATCTTGAGAAACACGTGGTCTCCAACTTCAAACTCCAAGTCTTTTCTTCGATTATCCGCGTAGCTCTTTTGTCGACTTTGAGCTGTTTGAAGTCGTTGCCGTATCAACTTGACCTTCTCTTGAGCCTCTTCCATCCATGGAATAGTTGCCGGGTCTAGTGCTTTCTTTTCGCCAACTTCGTCCCAGTAAATCGGCGAGCGGCATTTGCGTCCGTAGAGAGCTTCGTACGGAGCCATTTGGATCGACGAATGGAAGCTATTGTTGTACGCAAACTCTACCAAGGTCATGTGTTGACCCCAGTTGCCACCAAAATCCAGAATGCAAGTTCGTAGCATGTCCTCGAGAGTTTGAATCGTCCGCTCTGACTGTCCATCGTCTGAGGGTGATAGGTCGTGCTCAAATTGAGTTTAGTCCCCAGGGTTTCTTGAAACTTCTGCCAAAACCGAGATACGAACCGTGGATCCCGATCAGAGACGATGCTCACAGGCACGCCATGTAGCCTTACGATTTCATCCATGTACAGTCGGGCCAACTTGTCCATGGAATACTTCATGTTCACCGGCAAGAAATGGGCCGACTTGGTTAAGCGATCAACGATCACCCAAACGGCATCGTGTCCTCTTTGCGTCCTCGGTAAACCGGAAACGAAGTCCATTGTGATATTTTCCCACTTCCACTCGGGTATCTCCAAGGGTTGTAACAGACCCGATGGTTTTTGATGCTCTGCTTTCACCTGTTGGCAAACGAGACATTTTTGCACGTACTGAGCGATTTCCCTCTTCATATTGTCCCACCAATAGGTTCCTTTCAGGTCCTGATACATCTTGCTGCTGCCCGGATAGATTGTATACTTGGACCGATGGGCTTCCTCCAGAATCTTCATTTTTAACGACTCCTCCTTCGGTACCACTATTCGGTTTCGATATTTCAAAATGCCCTCAGGACTCAAATTGAAGTCCGTTGTTTCTCTTTTCTCCACTTTCTCTCCCCACTTCCGTACCATCAAATCTTCGTTTTGTGCCTCTTTAATGCGTTCCAGTAGAGTGGAGGTCACCCTAACATTGCTAAATAGCACCTTATGGCTCCCAAGACAGGGTCTCCACTCACATACGGATTCTAATAAATCCCACTCTTTAATCATCAACCCTGCTACTTGCACCTTACGACTCAAGGCATCGGCTACCACATTTGCCTTTCCCGGATGGTAGTTGATTGTGCAGTCGTAGTCTTCCAAAAATTCCATCCACCGTCGTTGCCTCATGTTCAGTTCCTTCTGGGAGAAAAGGTACCTAAGACTCTTATGATCCGAGTACACTTCAAAAGTCACCCCATATAAGTAATGCCTCCACTTTTTCAGGGCAAACACAACTGCGGCTAGTTCCAGATCGTGGGTCGGGTAATTCTGCTCGTGAAGCTTCAACTTCCTAGAGGCAAAAGAAATTACATTACGGTTCTGCATCAAAACACACCCTAGGCCTTCTCGCGACGCATCTGCGTACACCGCGAACCCGTCCACTCCATTTGGCAAGACCAGTACTGGAGCCGTGGTCAATCTTCTCTTTAATTCCTGAAAACTTGTTTCGCATCGGGCATTCCAGAGAAATCGACCATGCTTCTTCGTCAGGTCAGTTAAAGGTCCTGCTAGTTTGGAGAAATCTTTAATGAAACGGCGGTAGTACCCAGCTAGCCCTAGAAACCTACGAATTTCCGTGGGAGTTTCTGGTCTCTTCCAATTTGTCACAGCCTCTACCTTTGCCGGGTCCACCGAAATACCTTCGTGGGAGATTACGTGCCCTAGAAATGCTACTTTCTCCAGCCAGAACTCGCATTTACTAAACTTGGCGTACAACTGATGTTCCCTTAACGTCTGCAACACCACTCTCAAATGCTCCTCATGCTCCTCGCGTGTCTTAGAGTAGACCAAAATGTCATCAATGAACACAACGACAAATCGGTCTAGATAGGGTTTGAAAACCCTATGCATTAGGTCCATAAAGGCGGCAGGAGCATTGGTCAGTCCAAAGGGCATAACGGCGAACTCGTAATGCCCATATCTCGAGTTGAAGGCAGTTTTCGGTATATCCTCCTTCCTAATCAACAACTGATAATATCCTTGTCGGAGGTCCAACTTTGAGAAGACCACTGCTCCTTGCAGCTGGTCAAACAACTCGTCAATGTGAGGCAGTGGATACTTATTCTTGATCGTAACATTGTTCAGACCCCGGTAGTCAATACACATCCTCAAGGTTCCGTCCTTTTTCTTCACAAATAGGACAGGAGCTCCCCAAGGAGACCCACTCTCATGAATGAATCCCCGCTCCAAAAGATCTTGTAATTGCAACTTAAGCTCCTTAAGTTCTGCAGGCGCCATTCGGTAAGGGGTTTTCGAGATAGGTGAGGTTCCAGGTAACAGATCTATTTGGAATTCTATTTCCCGTTCTGGAGGTAACGCTACTAACTCATCAGGGAATACATCCGGAAATTCCCTCACTACGGCCACGTCTTCCACTTTTAACTTATCCGTAGGGGTATTAATTAAAAAGGCCAAAAATCCTGGCGCCCCTCTACTTATCAGTTTCCTAGCTCGGATGCCCGAAATCAAAGCAGATGAGGCTAACCTACCCCTTATATCCAACCTCAAGGTTGCCTCGCCAGGAATGTGAAATTCTACCACTTTCGTTTTACAATCCAATTGGGCGTTATATTTGGCTAGCCAGTCCATACCCAGAATCACGTCATACCCCTTAATGGACAAGTTTATCAGGTCTCCTAAAAACCTCTTTTCACCTACCCATACATCACAATCCCTATAAACCATACTAGTCACCAAACGTTGATTGCCCGTAGGTGTACTAACTTCTAGGTCATATGGTAAACTAGCAGGTTTTATATCGATGCCACACATGAAATCAGGGTTAACAAACGAATGAGTGGCACCAGGATCAATTAAAACTTTGGCAAAGCGGTGGAAAATAGGGATCGTACCTTCTACGACCTCCGAAGACTCTGGGACCTGATGGGGCTCTAAGGAGTACACCCTAGCTGGCACTTTCGGTTTGGACCCATCTCCCTTCGTTGGTCCAGTATTGGTCCTCGGCGGGGGTTGGCTTCCCTTTCCATCTTGTTTCAGGACCGGGCAAGTAGCCAATTGATGGTCCGCGCTTCCACATCGCAGACGTTTACCTTGTTTCCTCCAGCAGTTATCCTCGGTGTGGTTTGGCTTCCCGCAATGCCCGCAGGGACCGCGAGGTGCTGAAGCCGAGCCACTCTGAACATTTCCCCTCGGTCCTCGCCCAGCTTGGCCACCCCTGAATGGAGTCCCTCTACCTGAACCAGGTTGTCAACCACCTCCCGTTCCTCGGCCGAATTTAGCGGGAGTGCTCTTCTCATCCTGTCCAGAACTACTCCCAGGAAAGCCACGCTTCTTCGCCTGAAAGTTCCGGACCTGCAACCGTGCACTTTCAACTCGTTGGGCTTTTTCCACAACCTCGCTAAACGCAGTGATTTGAGCCACCGCGAGGTCTTTCTGGATCTCTACATTCAAACCCTGAATAAAGCGCCTAATCCGTCGTTGTTCCGTCATGATTAACTCAGGCGCAAACTTGGACAAGCGGGTGAACTGACTCTCGTATTCCGCCACAGTTTGAGTCCCTTGGCGGAGTCTAATGAACTCGTCCTCCTTCCTCTCCTGGACTAGAGGAGGAAAGAATTTCGCATTAAGCTCTCTAATAAAGTTCACTCAAGTCCTGGGCATCTGCTCCCGTTCCCATTTCTGTCGGATCACGTTCCACCAGGAACGGGCCGCCCCCTCAAGCTGGAACACGGCAAACGTCACCTGCCGTTCGTCAGGGTAGTGTAGGGCTGCAAAGATATCAACCACCTTTTCAAGCCACCTCTCGGCAACGTCCGGGTCGGGTCCCCCAACAAACTTTGGCGGAGCGAACTTTTGGAAGCGTTCGAGAGCTCTATCTTCGCTCTCGACATGATGGTCAGGGTTTCCGGGGTTTCCAGGGTTAGGGTTTGGGTTCTGGGCTTGTTGTTGCACTACTTGTGCTAGAAGATTTGTCATTTGCTGCATAGCAGCAGCTATTTGCACATTGGGATCAGCTTGGGGTTCAGGATCGGGTCCAGTCGAGGTTTCCCCCGTACCCCTAACCGGTGTGGGTTGCCTAGTTTCGCGCCCACGTCCCCGACCACTCCGAGTACCTTCCATAAGTTTTACTTGGTCTAGGCAAGAGTACTAAACCAAAGTCGTAATAAGGCAAGTAAGTAATACGCAAAACTTTCACATTAACACATATTGATACATTGCAAACATGATCACAAACATATATACAAGCCAAGCAAGATCAAGCCACACACATATATACAATCAGTCGAGTCATGTACAGGCAAGTCAGAAAAACATAGACGATCCCCCGAGGAATGGCCTTATCAAAAGAAATTTGCACGTAGCTAATCCAAACAACCAAAACGATTAGCTAAGGCTCTATCCCTAACCCTATGTACATACAAAAACCACCAAACTATCCCAAAAGAAGCCTAGAAGTCAAGGCCTAGTCAGTTGCCGGGGTCTGGGACCCAGGCGATGGGGTAGACTCCTCTCCAGCCTCGGGCCCAGCACACGAAGCCTCATCGCTACACTCCTCAAGGCCATCATCACACAGATTAAGGATCGCCTCAGCGCGACCCCTGACCTTACGAGCTCGCTTAATCTCGCGCTCTCGTGCCTCCCTTAATTGAGCGCAGAGGTCGTCAACTCTATCCTCGGCCTCAAGCACATCGTATTCTAGCTCCTTAATACGTGCAGCTTGCTTCTCGTTGGTCGCCCTATCCTGGATCGCATCGACCTCAAGTCGAGCATTCTCTCTAGCCAACACCTTGCGCTCCTTATCCAGAGCAAACACGAGGGCGTTCGGGTAGGCATACTTCTCCTTACACGGGCACCGTCGGAGACGGTTAGACGGGCTCCAACGAATAACGGCCCCTCCCGGCCGTACCTGATACGGGATCACTGGGAGTGCTCTGCGAGGTCTCACTCCCGAAGGACTAGCACTAGAGTCACCCTGTCCGGCCATCCTACACCACAAGAGCAATTAACCATAAATAAAAGCTTAAAGGCCAAAAACAATAACCCTCAAATCAAGCAGTCCTATAACACCCAGGCTAATTCAAACCTAGGCTCTGATACCACCTGTGACAGCCCCACCTTCCCCTAAGGCGAACCAAAGGGGTTAGCGGACTGCCTGCCCAGCTCTCGCCAGGACTACGGGCAGATACCCGCGATCTAGAACGTTTCGGGAAAGTAAAAGCGCGCGCGAACAAGCCACAAGTACCAAAATAACAAAATAATAAAAAAAATGAAAACGATGAATAGTGCCTGGAATAGTAGAATCCGGAATCCCACCAAACATTAATACACAACAATTCAACATTTACAACCACATTGGCATGTCAAAAGCTATTCATCAGGGATACACATATTCGGTTTGCCAATCAAAAGATGAACCCAATACACATTAGGGTTTCATGCAAAGAGCTATTCAAAATAAACATATACATGGCTCAATTTGGCAACCAACAAGTATGATCTTCCAAAAGTGATTATTTTCCTGTAAGGAAAACAAATGGAACGGAGTGAGCTAAAGCTCAGTGAGCAACTATCACACAATCAACCAAGATCACTTAAGCATAATCGTTCATTTCAAGTATTCAAATAAGAAGCAAAACAATTCGGTAAAAGGATACGGACGGCTCTCAAGAGCCCATTTCCACACTTACATTCTTGATCCAACTTCATTGACCCTCCGTCAATGATAAAAGTGCCAAACCGTAGACCTCACTTCACTTCCATTCCTTCCACCAAACATACCCCAACCGGGCCCGCACTCCAAGCAGTAGCTTTAGGTGATACTCGAGTACACCGGAACCAAGGGTCTCATTACCACAAGATTCCCTTTTCAGTCCCCGTGGCTAGTCAATTTTCACGACCAAGCCCTCGCTGGCTCGATTCAATTGATTACCAATGGGGTCGAGCTCAGTAGTACAGTAGGGCCGTTGGATACTCGTCCAACCGACACCCAATCAGTTTTCCATGAATATCTCATATAGCTAGTGCAATATTACCGTGAAACAGTAAACAGTCATAACAAGATAAAAGGATGAGGGCGGTCAAGTACACCCTCACCCTAATCATTTCCAATAGCCAAACAAGCCTTCAAGGCATCACAAACACATATAGCAAAGCCACATTATAAACATCCAAGTGAGTAGTATACTCACCAATCACGTAAGTGATATTTCATGCACCGTTGTTAAAAAGGTCGCCGTGAACCCTCGTCACGTCCTAAAACACGTAACAAATGCAATGAGACTCGATAACGAGTCCTAAAGCCAAGCCAATCACAACCCCAATGGGTTTCATATGCATATAGAGGCATTATAGCAAACCAGAAAATTCAGCAAATGCAACTCATTTGATCAAACAACAAAAACAGTTTTGGCCTCCTAATGCGGTAATGGCACAAAATGCGCTACGATTATCGGATGAGGGTGTAAGACCCACCATATCGAAGCTAATAGACAGGGCTACAACAATGTAGAAGGCCACTCAGTCCAAATCCTAGCACAACTAGGTCGAAAATGCAGAAAACCAAACCAGAACCGCAATTGAAGGTTTACAAATCACACTATGCTGTAATTCGTCTAACTCAGTCTATACAGGTCCAAATTCATTGATTCCAAAGGAATACGGTAGCTAGGACATCAAGCTACATTTCATCAGAAGACACCAACAACAAAATCCAAACCAATTCCAGTCAAAACAGACGATTACAATCGCAGTTCGCACATTCTAATCACCCAGAACAGCAACAGTAAAAATGACATATCTCATTCTACACTACTCCAAATGCCCTGAACTTTTACAGGTACGTCAAACACATCAATACCTACAACTTTCATGTTTTAAGCAAAGGCCAATTCGGCATCTAACCATATGATCCAAAACCGGACAGAAAAGGGGGTTATGAAACCCTAACTTTTCACATTTCAATCCAAACCCAAAATTGGTTGCAATTTCCTATCATTTACATCCACTAGAGTCATAACCCCTTATTACCAACCATCATAAACATCCACAAGACCATGATCACATTAAACCAGAAAATTCCTCAAAAAAATAAAAACTTCACCAAATCATCCCAAACCAAGAAATAAACCACAATTTTCAACACTATAGCCACCATTAGGCACAAATTAAACATCATTAAGTCTAGGAGGAAGTATAAGCACCACTTACCAAGTAAACAAGAGAGAGGAAGTTGTAGAACACTTTAGCTTCTCCAAAAACTTCACCAAACAACTCACTAGCACCTAATGGTAGGATTTTATGGAGTAGAAACTAGTTCAAGCAAGTGTTTTGGATGATTTGAGCTAGAGAATTGCCAAAATTTGAAGAGGTTTTTCTTCCTTCTTTGCTAGGGAGAGGGCCGGCCACAAGGAGGTAAGAAAAGAGTGAATTTTTGGTTAATTTGTGAGATATTTAACCAATTGGTCAAAAGGTCAAAAAAATGAATAGTAAGTCATAAGCTACTTCCAATACAATGGTGACACTTGGCACCTCATAAATGCACTTCTATCCTTTTGTTACCTCTCACATCAATCACTTCACCTCCTCTACTTATCTCTTAACACCCGATAAATTTTACACAGTATCCGGAACTTAACCTTATTGGTCGAATTTTTCCGAACTTTTCGCACTAGTGGGTCCCACGCCCTTTCTATATCCTTAATTTTTCAAAAACTACCCAATGCTAGAAAAATCATCTAAAAACTATATTTACTCATAAAATCCACCAAGAAAATTTTCCTAAGCCAGAAAATGCAGAAAACATACAATTAAGGGGAAAAACCCTAGGAAAATATTAGGGCAATACGGGTTCTCACATTCTATTTCTTGAAAATAAATATGATTTTTCAGCCAGGTTTGTTGATACGTTCCTCGATCAACTCGTTTCGAGACACGTAGCACGTTTGCCCAAGAATCTAGCGAGGATGTCCAACGCTTGGAATTGCGGGATCTTGAACCAAACGGACAACACGATTTGATTCAAGACGGTAGGACGACGACTCCAATGAAGGTGGATACTCCATGGGATAGGTCGGTAGAACAATCTAGGACGAGACGCAAGATTGCTCAAAACCCTTGCCAGAGCAAGTAAAGGGGTCGAATCTCTCTCTCAAGAAGAATCGAAAAAAATATGCAAACTTTATTGATAAAACGTCTACCCTAAAACCTTACAAAGCAAGCCTATTTATAGGCTAAAGGTTGACCAAAAAACCCTAAGGAAACAATGGAAAGGAGTTCGGCCATCTTGGTGTTCAAGATGGGCCGGCCCAATGACCTATGAAGACAAATTAATCCAATCTAACAAGTACTAGGACTAAGGCCCTATTCGGCCGATCCTCTTGGAGGCCCACTTGAGTTTTCATGGGCTTGGATTATGGTGTAAATGACTCGATTGTCTCTCTCCAAGCCCTCAATATCTTTGTGAACTCCATATTAGTCTTGGACGACTCTAACCAGGGTTTGGAGTGATTCTTTGAAGAGCTTGGCCCGTGCACATGTGACTGGGCCCAATGGGACTCGGACTGGGTCATTGCGTGGGCTGAGACTCGTGCACACATCAGTCCCCTCCTCTTGAGATGGATTTGCCCTCAAATCTGGATCCTCCTCGTCAAGAAATGGACTTAGGTCCGCGACGTTGAAGGTCGCACTAACATTGTACTCCCCAGGTAGCTCCAACTTGTATGCGTTGTCATTGAGTCTTTGGAGTACTCGAAATGGTCCATCACCTCTTGGGGATAATTTTCTTTGACGTTGCTTGGGGAATCGCTCTTTCCTCAAGTGTAGACAAACCCAATCTCCAGGCTCAAAAATCATCTTGCGACGGTGCTTGTTGGCTTGCTGGATGTATTGCTGCGTACGCTTCTCAATGTTTGCTCGCACGGCTTCATGTAACCTGCGCACAAAGTCAGCTTTCTTTTTCCCATCTAAGCTTGTGTGCTCAGAGGAAGGTAAAGGCACCAAATCTAGGGCGGTCAGGGGGTTGAAGCCATAAACAATCTCAAAGGGAGAATATTGTGTTGCACTATGCACAGTTCGATTGTAGGCAAATTCAACATGAGGCAAGCACTCCTCCCAAGACTTAAGATTCTTTTTAATCAAGGCCCGAAGTAAAGTGCCAAGTGTGCGATTGACAACTTCAGTTTGTCCATCACTTTGTGGATGACTAGTGGTGGAGAATAATAACCTAGTGCCCAGTTTGGACCACAAAGTCTTCCAAAAGTAACTTAGGAACTTCACATCTCTGTCACTAACAATAGTCCTAGGCATGCCATGCAGACGGACAATCTCTTTGAAGAATAGATTAGCAATATGAGATGCATCGTCAGTTTTGTGACAAGGAATAAAATGAGCCATTTTAAAAAATCTATCAACCACCACAAAGATGGAATCATTACCCCTTGGTGATCTAGGCAACCCTAGTACAAAGTCCATAGACAAGTCAACCCAAGGATGGTGAGGGATAGGTAATGGGGAGTACAAGCCATATGGGTTTGTCTTAGACTTTGCCTTGTGACAGGTAGCACACCTACCAACCATGCGTTCAACATCTCTACGCATATGGGGCCAGTAAAAGTGCTCTTGTAACATGGCCAGAGTCTTGGCAATGCCAAAGTGGCCCATGAGACCACCACTATGTGCCTCTTGAATCAAAGGATCACGAATAGAAGAATTAGGCACACACAGTTTATCTACATGGAATAGAAATCCATCATGCAAGAAGTACTTTACATGCAGGTTCTTAACACAAGCAGCATAGATATCACCAAAGTCATGATCATTTGTGTAGAGTTCCTTAACCATTTCGAACCCTAGTAACTTGGCATCGAGAAAGGCAAGCAAGGAATGTCTACGTGATAAGGCATCAGCTACCACATTCATTTTGCCCGTCTTATACTTAATGACATAAGAGAAGGTGTCAATAAAGCTTACCCATTTGGCATGTCTCTTACTCAACTTGGGTTGCCCCTTGAGGTACTTCAATGACTCGTGATCAATGTATATCACGAACTCCCGAGGGCGAAGATAGTGTTGCCAGGTCTCCAAGGCCCTCACTAATGCGTACAACTCCTTGTCGTACGTGGGATAGTTTAATGCAGCTCCTCCCAACTTCTCGCTAAAGAAGGCGCAATGCCTCTTGTCTTGCATGAGGACTGCTCCAATACCTACACCAGAAGCATCACATTCAATTTCAAAAGTCTTGTTAAAATTTGGTAATACTAACACAGGTGCATGTGTGAGTGTGTCCTTGAGGGCGAGAAATGCTTGTTCTTGTGATTCTCCCCAGTGGAACTTGTCATTCTTCTTTGTCACGACGGTCAACGGGGCGGCAATGGTGCTAAAATCTTTGACAAATCGCTGGTAAAAGCCCGCCAATCCAAGAAAGCTGCGTACGTCAGGGACGGATGTGGGAGTTGGCCATTGCTCGATGGCCTCAATCTTGCATTTGTCCACCTTGATGCCCTGCGAACTTACCACATAGCCTAAAAACACAAGTTCGTTAGTACAAAAGGTGCACTTTGTCACGACCCCACCTCCCCCTAAGGCGAACCAGAGGGTTCGGCGGGCCGCCTGCCCGGCTCTCGCCGGGACTCAGTCGTTCACTACAAACCTCAATCGAATTACAAGATACAATCTCAAGTATAAATCAAAGGTCCCAAAACTTTACATATCAAAAGCGAAGCGTCCACGCTTCCGCAGCGCCACTCTGATCCTTGATCACAATTATAATACAGGAGGAAGTCCAAAACTAGACTATTACACATCCAATCAATTCTAAACGTTCAATACAATCCCAATATGAATGATTACACAAAAAGGAAATCCACGTTCACTCCATACATGAGATAATCCATGAATAAACACTACAAGCCACTCCTTCGCCTTGAGCCCTGTGGAGGGGAATAAAACATTTTTGGGGTGAGCTAGAAGCTCAGCGAGTAACCAAGAAAATCAGTTATCAAATCAGTTTCACAATCGTTCATTTCAATAATGTCATGCTTCAACAATCAATGCACTTTCATTTCTCTCATGAGCCAGTGAAATCATGGTACTTAGACGTCCAACGCTCCAAACAATCATTTAACATTGAACATTAACATTGAACATTGAACATTGAGCCCATTGGTGCTCTACAGGAACATTAAACGGTGGAGGAGACGTCGGAGTCTAGCACACGAATTCCAAGTACTCATTTGAGCCAAAACATGTCAAGAACTTATATGCCGGCACACAGGATATGCAATCAAAGAAACGATGCAAGAAACATTTTAAAGTAACGTTGCAAGTAGTTTAAGGTCACTCACCTCCACGGCTCACAATCCTCGTCCAATATAGCCAATTCCATCATTCAAGTCCAAGCCTTTCACTTGAAACTTAAGGTAACCAACACTATTAAAAATCAGACAGCATTTCCCCTTAATTCCTTTATTTTCCAACCTACAATCAAACCCAATCACATAGCAATTAACCACAATTTTTCAATACCAGAAAACAGTTTTGATGTCCTTTTGCGGTAATGACACCAAAGGCGTTACGATTGTCGGATGAAGGTCCAAGACCCACCGTTTCGAAGCTAAGAGATAGGGCTACAACAATGTAGAAGGCCACTCAGTCCAAATCCTAGCACAACTAGGTCAAATATGCAAAATACCAATCCAGAACCGTAATTGCAGGTTTGCAAATCACACTATGCTGTAATTAGTCCAACTCAGTCTATACAGGTCCAAATGCATTGATTCCAAAGGCATGCGATAGCTAAGACATCAAGGTACATTTCTTCAGAAGACACCAACATCCAAATCCAAACCAATTCCAGTCAAAACAGACGATTACAAGCGCAGTTTGCACATTCTGATCAACCAGAACAGCAACAGTAAAATCGACATATCTCACTCTACACTAATCCAAATGACCTGAAATTTTACAGACATCTCAAACACATCAATATCTACAACTTTCATGTTTTAAGAAAAGTCCAATTCGGCCTCTAACCATATGATACAAAACCGGACAGAAAAGGGGGTTATGAAACCCTAACTTTTCACAATTCAATCCAAACCCAAAATTGGTTGGAATTTCCAATCATTTATACCTACTAGAGTCATTAACCATCAATTCCCATCATCAAAGATATCCACAATATCACATTCATATTAAACCAGAAAATTCCTCAATAAATTGAAAACTTCACCATCAATTCCTTCAACCCATGAAATACTCCACAAAATAACACACATGGCCACCACAAACCATTAATTAACCAATACTAGAACAAAAGTCACTTGTATAATCAACTCACCTCAAATTCAAGAGAGCTACCAACTTAGAGCTTCCCTTCAAAAACCAATCCATCCAAAGCTCTTCAAACCTCCCATATGAGCCCTTGTGTGGAGTGAATTGAAAATCAATCGGTGAAAACTCAAGACTCAAGAGAAAATTGAAACTAGAATTTGAAAGGCTTTTCTTTCTTTTCTCTCAAAGCTCACGGTTGAGCAGGGACAAAAATGAGGACAAAAAGCAACCAAAACAAGATATTTATGAAGGAAAACTGCTGGTCAAAAGTTGGCAGCCGGACTGCCACGTCACAATCCAGCCGGAATCTGGCCGGATTTCCGGCCGAATTCTTGGCCGGATTCAAGGCAGTGGCCGACTTCATTTTGTTTTCAAAATGGCAAGGCAATCCGGCCAGGTATCCGGCCAGAAGCTGGCCGGATTTCCGGCCGGATTTGGCCCTTGTGTTTTATCAAAATTTTTCGTTTCGTTTCCGAGTTAAAAAGCTGTGCTACTCCGCTCGCCCAACAAAGATATATACAAAATGAAAACCCTCCTTCATACGGGGCGTCACACACTTCTTGAGGTTAGCGTATAGACGCGCCTGTCGAAGTGTCTCAAGAACTAATCTCACATACTCTAAGTGCTCATGCTCACTACGACTATAGATCAGGATGTCATCAAAGTAAACAATGACAAACTTGCCAATAAAATGTCTCAAAACATGGTTCATTAGTCGCATGAAGGTGCTAGGGCATTAGTCAAGCCAAAAGGCATGACTAGCCACTCATAGAGACCATGTTTGGTTTTGAAGGCTGTTTTCCACTCATCGCCCTCTTTCATCGTAATTTGATGATAGCCACTCCTTAGGTCAATTTTGGTGAAAATAATAGCACCGTCGAGTTCATCAAGCATATTATCAAGTCGAGGAATGGGATGACGATATTTGATAGTGATAGCATTTACAGCCCGACAGTCAGTGCACATGCGCCAAGTACCATCCTTTTTGGGGACAAGTATCACAGGCACAGCGCAAGGACTTAGACTCTCTTTCACCCAACCCTTACCTAAGAGGCCATCAACTTGTCTTTGAAGCTCCTTGGTCTCCTCAGGGCCCATGCGGTAAGCAGGTTTGTTGGGTAGTGGTGCTCCAGGGATGAGGTCGATTTGGTCTTCAATCCCTCGAATGGGTGGTAAGCCATCAGGGACCTCGTCAGGGAAAACATCCTCAAATTCCTGCAAGAGAACTACCATACTCGCAGGCAATGCCTTATCGAGCTCAGCAACATCCAAGAGCACGTGTTTGCAAATCATGAGAAGTACAGGCTGGTCAGAATTCTTAACTTTTCTAACGTCCTTAGCCTTAATAATCATGTTTTGCTTCCTAGTGGTATGTGTCGTGGGTGATTTGTCACGTGTAACCCTAGGTGCGCTCCCTTGACCCTTGGTTGATGGCTCACTTGCAGAAGTGGAGCCGTTGCCAGGGTCGACTGCCTTTGGTTTCCTCCTTTGACGGTCTTGCTCACACTCTCTTTGCAACTTAAGTTGGTCCTCATACACTTGTGCAGGTATAAGTGGGGTGAGGACCTTGCGCTTGCCATCATGCAAGAGTGTGTACTTGTTTGCCCTTCCGTCGAATGTGACGTGTTTGTCAAATTGCCAGGGTCTCCCCAGGATGACATGGGTTGCGTGCATAGGCACGACGTCACAAACAACTTCATCAGTGCAAGTGCCAATGGAAAAGGGAACGCGTACCTGCTTGAAGACCCGTACCTCTCCATCCTCACTCAGCCATTGGAGGCGATAAGGGTGTGGATGTTTAGTAGTGGGGAGCCCTAAGTTCTCAACCATGAGTAGGCTTGCCACATTCGTGCAACTCCCACCGTCGATGATGAGGCTGCACACCTTGTCTCCTACCTTACAGCGGGTGTAAAACAGGTTCTCGCGTTGCAGTTGCTTGTCCTCCTTAACGCG
Organism: Coffea eugenioides; assembly: GCF_003713205.1. Lineage (NCBI taxonomy): Eukaryota > Viridiplantae > Streptophyta > Magnoliopsida > Gentianales > Rubiaceae > Coffea > Coffea eugenioides. Next base: position 22,529,751 of record NC_040043.1, read on the forward strand.
GGCGGTTAGCACTCGTCGTGCCACCAAGCACCCTACTTCTCCTTGGGTAGGCGAGCAATCCTCCTCAGCTGACTCTTCTTCCAGGTAGTCGTCTTTGACCAATTCGGGCATCTCCTCACAATCGTCATCATCAGACACGATCTCGCCATTGTGAGTGCTGAGCATGACCCGTTGGTTTGGACACTGAGACTGAATATGTCCAAACCCTTGACTTTTGAAGCACTTGATGTCCCTACTCCTAGTCTTAGGAGTCTCATGCGGTGCCTTCGAAGTGGACCTGGATGGATCGGAAATCTTGTTAGGGGTAGAATAGGAATTGAGGTTAGAGGCGTTACCTTGGATTCGGTTAGAAAAGGTTGGTGTCGCCGCACTTCCAACTTCGTGGGTCCCTCTTCGTGGTGGGTTGCCCCTCCATGAAGTGGTGCTAGAAGATTGGAAAGTTCGTGCCCCTCGTCTTGATTTCTTCCCCCGCTCGGCCTTAATAGCGAGTTCTAGAAGGTCGTGCATGTCCAAGTAATGTTGGAGCTCGAAGGCTTCTTGAAGGTCAGGATTGAGACCTCTAAGAAACCTAGCCATCGTGGCTTCATTGTCCTCTTGAATGTTGGCCCTCATCATGGCCATCTCGATCTCTTTGTAGTAGTCTTCCACACTCATGTTGCCTTGAGTGAGGGTTTGAAGCTTAGAGTGGAGATCGTGATTGTAGTAGCTAGGAACAAATCGCTTGCGCATCAGTGCCTTGAGTTCTCGCCAAGTCCGAACACGTGGTTCGCCCATCCTCCTCCTATGGGTCCTTACTTGGTCCCACCAGACTAGTGCGTAGTCGGTGAACTCCACGGTGGCAACTTTAACCTTTTGTTCCTCGCTGTAATCGTAGCAGTCGAAGACCATCTCGATACGGCCTTCCCACTCCAAGTAAGCTTCAGGGTCACTTTTGTCTTTGAATGCGGGGACTTGAATCTTAAGCCCCTTGAGTTCGTTCTTAGGCGTGTCCCATCGAGGCTTCTCGGGTTGCTCGTCGTCTTCACTGGCGGAGTAGTCCTCACTGAGTGCTCCTTTGAGGCCACGGCTACTCCAGTTGCGTGATCCAGAACGAGAGCCTAGGGTGAGGCTCTTGGCGAGTTCATCAAACCGGGTGTGCAACTCCTCCATTTGTTGCTCACTAATGCGTTTGAGCTCATGCCTCATGGCGGTGAACAACAGAGAATAGTCTTTGGAAGGTGGTGGTTGATCTTGCTCCATGTCTCTCCTTACGCCCTGCAAAAGGTTAGTAGTACAAAGAATAGTGCAAATGTGTCCTCACTTCACTCCCTTAGTGTATCACTCACGCTCGTGTATAGCACTCAAAACACTCTTAGTAGACTTACCAAGTACCTTTACCTGTTGGATTAGGTAGTTGAGAAATCTTGCTCAAGTCCAATAATCGTCACCAATGTATCCACACGAGTTTTCGAGAATGCAAGACTTAATTCGGGGAGATTTGTAGATGGAGTGGACGAAAATTGAGAGGTTTATGTGCGGCGGGCAGATTTGGAAATATTGCTAAGGAAGGAAACCCTAGATTTCCTAAGATGTAGGAGTGGTTCCTAAAACATAGGAGGGAAAGTAGGGATGGTTCCTTAAAGCAAGGAGATAAAATAGGAAATTGTCCAAGTGGAACAAGGAGCTATCCAAGTATTTTACTTAGTTTCCTAAATTGATTTGGGAAAACAAGTTGGTTTTGAAAACTCTTTGGAAAACCTTTCTTGCACAACCTTTGGAAACTTCCAAATCCCCTCCCAAGTAGGCTAGCAAATCAGATTTTGGAGTCCCCCTATGCCAACCGAAAATTTCCAGCTTTCTCCCTCCAAAATTCTCTCACCAAGGTCGGCTATTCTCTTATTAAAACTTCTCCCACAGCCGCACCCTTCTCACGCACAACACATTCAAGAAGCAATCTGGTTTGAGCTCTCCTTGCGCAACAAGCAAAACAGTTTCAGCTATGGGGTCCCAACTAGAAGAGGTAAGTGATATCTCACAAATTTCTTCCCCACAAGTTACCCGAGCCTCTCCCAAGAAATTTACTCCTAAGCCACGAAAGTCCCGTATGGATGCAAGAACGTACAAGAATCTTTTTATCCGAAGGGAGGTTCAAGTTTTCAAGAAACAAGATGGCCAAGAAATTCAAGAACCTCGAAGGGTGGTTCAAGTTATCAAGGCACAAGATGATCAAGAATTTCAAGAAGAGGTAGGTCAAAACTTTTGAGCACTTTTTCTTGGGTTTTAAATTTCTGTTTTGGGTGGAAGAAAGATGTAGCAAATCTGACTTGGTAATAAAGAACCACGTTCTTCCTTTTTCTTTTCTTGCCTTAGCCGAATGGGTTCCTTTCTTTTCTTTTCCGTTTCTGTTTTTTTTTT
>NC_040043.1:22539877-22696050 GCF_003713205.1 Coffea eugenioides
GCGACCTTAGTCGCGACTGGATCTGATCCAAATTCCAATTCAATTTTGATCCATGGAAATTTTCAAATGACTAAGAAGGAGGTTAGAACTAGTTTGAGTCGTTACGCGATTGTCGACAAATTTCGAAAGGGAAGCAAAAGAAGTTGCTGGAAAATTTCAAAAAGCTTTTTGACGGTTCACTTGAAAAAGTTTTTGGCATTGGAAAAAGTAATTAAGATGAAGAATTCATTCAAGCTTGCTACTCCAATGAAGATTAATACTGCTGTTACTGTCGTTGGTGAAAAGAAGCCAAAAAGGCCTGAACTATTTTTTTCCAAATAGTTTATAACAAGTCTGGTTGCACATTGAATGGTTTGGTAATAGACAAGTACCTTACACAAATTGACAAGAAAAAGCTGAAGAAAGCATTCTTTTAAGTCAAGAATTTCATTTTTATTTTTTTATTTTTTTTATTTTTGTTTTATTTTGTGACGTTTTTACCCTTGAAAATATACACAAACATGTCAAATTGCTTATTTTCGGTTGCATTAACAGCTAAACTCATAGGATTCATCCAAAAGGCTCATTTTAAAGAGATAAGTGACCTTTTTAGCCAAAAAAAAAAAAATTTGGTGAGCAACCGGTGCAATTTTGAAAAGTCTGGTGACCTTTTAGCCTTTTATTCTATCATAAAATAAAGTTAACAAATTTTAAATTTGTAATCAATCTATCTATGTGTGGGATTAATCTAATGTAAATCAATCAACCGATAACACTTTTTATTAATCAAATCTTACCATTTAAATAGATTTGCTTTTGTGTACTGTTGCTCAAGATGGAGGATAGATGTTAATCAAGTGCATCTTGTTGAATGTGTGATCAATTCTTGAACCATTCAAAATTTTAGGGAAAAACTTAGCTAACTGTTTCGTGTTTTTTACACGACTAGTTAAGATCAAGTTTTGTTGAACTTTTTATGAATTTGGTGACAATCAACTTAATTAAATGTGCTTGGCTGTCTCATGAAATACCGGATTTGATGTAATATGAAGAGTTACTTAGATTTTTTTTTAATCAAAGTAGCGATTATTTTATTTCCAAACTAAAAAAGATCAGTACACAGGTTATAGAGCCTTTAAAAAAGTTGGAGACCTAGCACCTAATTAGACACTAGCCTAAGAGATGGGAATTCGACAGCATCCATAGTCAGACAACGTCGGATCTCTCCTGGTAATTGCTGAAGTGAGACAAAAGTTGTATTGGGGTATCCCTGTAACGCCGCTAACCGATCTGCAACTAGATTTGCTTCCCCAAAGACATGTGTAAATGAAATCGACACCTGCTCCAGAAGCTGATGAATCCTTTTCAGTAAACCGCAATACACCCAACCCCCTAGGGCTGACAACTTGACTAGTGGCACAAGGACCGCAGAGTCCACCTCCACCAATATTCACCGTAACCCCTTTGCCTCGCACACTAGTAGCCCCTCCAGCACGGCAAGTGCCTCAGCCTGCAATACCCCCTTCTCCCCAAACTCTTTGTAGAAAGCAAACACAAGGCTACCATTGGAATCGTACAGCACCCCTCCCCCACTAGCTCTCCCGTTGGCTACACTAGCATCTGTGTTTAATTTGTAACGTGAGACTGGAGGTTTCGTCTATGTGACCACCACTACTCGCCGGTTGCGGACCACCCCAGATGTTAGTCCTGCCCATGCACAGTCCAGATCCCCATAGAATTGAGCCCTGACCAGGTTGTTTGCTCTTCCCTGGGCATATACGAAAGCATCGACCTCACGAATGATCCTCTACGCTGAAAAGACCTGACCTTCAAATCTTGCCTTATTTCGTCCGTGCCAGATGAATCATGCCACCAATAGTGGGAGGACACATCTTATATGATGTGCAGGGATGCGGGGCAGCGATGTGGCCCACTTCCTTCATAACAGCTGAAGATCCTCAAGCGGCAGATGGAGCATTCCGAACATAGTAGCAAAATGCCCCCAAACCTCCCTCGCAACCGGCCCACGAACAAAAAGGTGAAGGACCGATTCCTCCTCTGCGAGATAGCAGTAGCACCTGGATACCAAGGGCAGACCTCTTCGACGTAGCGCCGAATCCAAGGGCACAAAGTTGTTCAACAGTCGCCAAACAAAGATAGATATTTTTAGCGGGACACCCCTATTCCAAACCAGCCCATGCATCGGGAAGCCACCTCTACGTTGCCGACATAGCTCCTATGCTGAACTCAATGAGAAGCACCCCGTCGCCGACCCCGCCCATATGATATGATCCTGCCCATCAGGGTCGAAAGGAGTCTCTACGACCAAGTCCACCACCAGGCCAGGAAGCCACTGTTTTAGTCGGTCCCCATTCCACCCTTCCCGACCAAAGAATTCTACCACCAAAAAGTGAGGCCTGTCCCTGTCTGGGGGAACCCGAGTGCCTAAGGGACCAAGCTCACACCAAGTGTTAAGCCAGAAGTCCACCATGCCCGGTCCCAGGCTCCATGAGATCTGCGATTCAGCTAACTCCCATATACCAAGTAGCCGCTTCCATGTCCCCTTCGGTCTTATTGCCACCGCCTGGAGCGGGTGTTGGTCACCTATATACTTAAAAAACATAAATTCTGACCATATGGATCCCCGTTGCCGAAGTCGCCATCACAACTTACAGGAGAAGGCTTTGACCATGTCGTCCAAAGAGCGAACTCCTAATCCCCCCTCCGCAGCTGGGAAGCACAGCTTCTCCCAAGATGCCCAATGAATTCGCTTAGTGTCCAGGGCTTTATCCCATGCAAAGGAGTTGAAAATCCATCCTAGGGCAACCAAGACTGCCTTAGGGGGTTTAAGAACCTACAGCAGATAAAGCGGCATCGAGTTCAATACATGCTTTAAGAGAATTAACTTACCACCCATAGATAGCAGTTTCGTACTCCAGTGGAAACCCATGCCCGGATCTTCGCAATAATCCCATCAAAGGCAATCGATGAGCACCGACCCCGTGAAATGGGAACACCAAGATAGACCAGGGGAAAAACTGCCGCTGAAACCCCAGAATGGAAGATACAAGTTCCACTTGCGCCTCAGACGCCCTAGACGGGCATACAAAGCAGCTTTTTGCCGTATTTATCCACTGTCCTGAGTACTGCTGATATTGCTTGAAAAAACCTCCCACTGCTTCTAAGGTTTCCAACGAAAGCCTTGTGAAAATAATGACATCATCAGCGAAAGCCAAGTATGGGACTCTGCTACCTCCAGCTTGGAAAAACCTGTGTCTGCCCTGATGGAATAAAGCCGACAACCCTCTACCAAAGAACTCAGAGACTAGCACGAAAAGAGCTGGCGAGATCGGATCCCCTTGCCTGACCCCCCATGTTGACTGTGGGAGGGTGAAAGGCAGAATTGGATGCCGAACGGTATCCCTATCCGAACTGAACAGTGTCACAAAGAACGTTGCGGCTGAGTGCTTAATGTCCTCACTCGTTGTTAGCCACTGCCCTGATGAGCTGCGTATCCTAGATATAAAATTAGAGGCCCTCCATTGCTGAACCACAGCATGGAAGAAAGCAGTGTTCACATCGCCCGCCTGAATCCATCGTATTCTCGATTTCTATCGCCAAAACTCACAATCTATTGGCAGTTGGTGCATGTATGCCTCTCTAGCCTCATGGTACGCAATTTTGGCCATCTCAGTCCTCTCCATGTCATACTGTAGCTCCTTAGCACGCATCACCTGCTCAAGCTCCGCCACCCTGTTACCAATGTGCCCAAACACCTCCTTGTTCCATGTTCTCAGCTTGGCCCGCACGTGTACCAGTTTCCTGTAGAACTCCGACATCGAACGGACAGAAGCGCCATCGCCCCACGCCCCTTGAACAACTCCAAAGAATGAGGCATGCCGGGGTCAAACATTGAGGTATTTAAAAGAGGGGGTCCCTTGCCTCCCCTCGCCACACTTGATCAAGAGAAACGCATGATCTGATCGCCCCCGTGCAAGGTGCAGCACCTTTGAAACAACATACATCTCAGACCAATCACGATTAGTCAATACCCGATCCAGACGCTGCCACACCATTCCATTCGTCCATGTAAACTTAGGCCCTTCAAACTCCACTGCGACTAGTGTGACGACCCTACTTCTCCCAAGGGCGAACCCAAGGGTATCGGCGGGCCGCCTGCCTAGCTCGCGCCAGGATTCAAAACTTAAAGCAATAAAACTAGATAAATCGAAAGAGCACTATATACAATACATATACAATCCCAAAAGTTACATTTCCATCCTCAAAAGCATCAAGCCAAACCACCCTAATACACTATAACCACAACCAGCAGAAGATAGACCCTAAGAAGGGTCCTTATACAAACCACCAAAACAAAAACAAACATCCTAACTGTTCAACTATTACAAGCCAATCTACCTATACTAGTATACGAGCCAAAAGTCCCCGCGTCGGCCCCTGCTAAGGAAAACAAAAGGAAAAGGGTAAGCTAAATGCTTAGTAAGTAAACAGGGGCGAAAGCATAAATTCACGTAGCAACAATTACACAATAAGAGTAAAGCAAAAGCAGAAAAGAACAACATCATATAATAAGGATACGGGTGGCTCCAAAGCCAATTCATGTGCCCTGTATGATCTCCTGCCGACACTCCGTCGACCGCAAATAATAGTCCGTAGAACTTCACTTATACACCCACCGACACCTTATCACCCTCACTGGCCAGTCACCTCACAAACTTGCCCGGGCGAACGAAATCACAAACTTGAGCTTGAGTCACAAGCTCGGGTCACAAACTTGGTCACCTTCTCGGTGAACCGGATTCACAAAATTGGTTCATAACATGAACCTACAAACTTGGTGACCTCAGACTAAGTTGGACTGACTTCGACCAAGCCCTAACCTGCTCGAATAGTCCATACAGGTCTTAGATCGGGCCCACGAACTCACAAACTTTGCAAACTTCACAAACTTTACTCGAAAGTCGCCCCGAGCCACAAGCTCAAGGGTTTTGGTTCCAAAAGGTTCATATACATATGCCAAGTACAATTATACATTCAAATTAGGGTTTAGGTCGAGTGCGATAAAGTACACCCTCGCCTAAGTACCCTTTTCACACATCTCAAACACATAGCAAAGAAAACACACCAAACTGGCCTGAATACTTACCAAGAATCTGAAATAGCAAAAACACAAAGTCGGGTCGAAATGAACAGCTAGTAGTGGGCCCCACCAGTTCCGCCCAGCTCACCACCGTCTGACATAGAAGATTGTGTCACATAATATCGCAAACGGCTACTATCGTGCCTAAAACAAGCAAAACGGCAAAAACGACACGCGCGCACGGAAATATGACGGACGGAAACGGAAACGGCCGTTAGCGGAAACGGCAGATTTGACACTCGTTTCTATTGTAATCATAAGTTGAGCTACGAATATCGGATTAAGGCGTATGAGACACCATATCGAAGATTAAAGGATGAACAACAATTGTTATGAAGACATCCAGAACTGAAACTGGAGGCTTCAGCCCCAAATGAACCAAACACAATCACATACGAAATCTGGCCAATGCACAAATGGTCAGTTTTGAGTGCAAACTGTTTTCTATGCTACACATGGGAAAAAGAGCTGAAAATTGGCAGTTAGATAGTTCATTCCAAATGGAACAACTTTCATGAAGGTCGGCAATCCAAATTCGGAACGGAAGTTGGTCGTCAGGACCAAAACAGATCTGACCAGAAAATGGTCATTTTCACGGGCAGTCCTTATTTGCTCGGCTATATCTCAGGTTCTATAAATCCGATTCATGAAATTCCAAGGGCGTTAGAAAGCTCTGATATAGAGCTATAAGTTTGGTGTTTTGGTCGCAAGCCCAAACAGCTTGTAACCTAGTCAAACGTGAAGCCAAAGTTCCAGTCGTAAACTGTCCGGATATAAGAACAGAACAGAATTTGACGGTCAAAACAGGTCTGAGTATTTCGTTTATAACTCAGGTTATACCACTCCGTTAATCCTGAAAATTTACAGGGATATCCAGGACTTAAGGGGCTACAACAATGTAGAAGGCCTTTCAATCCAAATCCTAGCACAACTAAGTCATATATGCCAAATACCAAACCAGAATCGTAATTGCAGGTTCCCATATCACACAAAACTGTAATCAGTCCAAGTCAGTCTATACAGGTCCAAATGCATTGATTCCAAAGGAATATGATATCTAAGACATCAAGCTACATTTAATCAGAAGACACCAACAACAAAATCCAAAGAAATTCCAGTCAAAATGGCCAATTACAAGTGCAGTTCGCACATTCTGATCACCCAGAACAGCAACAGTAAAAACGACATAACTCACTCTACACAACTCCAAATGACCTGAAATTTTGTAGGCACCTTTAAAATGTCATTCTATACAACTTTTATGTTTTGAGCTAAGGCCAATTCGGCCTCCATCTATGACCTAAAATTTCGGACAGAATGTAGCTTCAAGAACCCTAATTTTCCAGAATTTCTTCCAAACCCAAAATTGATTGCATTTATCAACAATTCACACCTACTAGAGTCATTATAGTCCATTACCACTCATCATAAACAACCACAACACCATAATCCCTTTAAACCAGAAAATTCCACAAAAATATAAAAACTTCACCAAAACACTTCAAATCAAGAAAGAAATCACATATTCTCACACCTTAGCCACTTCTAAGCACAAATTAAGCATTATTAGATGTAAGAGGATGTTCAATCATCACTTACCTAGTATACAAGAGAAGAGGAGTTGTAGACCACCTTAACTCTTCCAAAAACTTCACCAAACTCACCACCAACACCAAATGGAAAAGTTGCATGGAATGGAAACTAGTTTATGTAATTGATTTAGATGATTTAAGCTAATGGAAAGCTTGAAGTTTGAAGAGGTTTTTCTCCTTCTTTGTGAGAGAGAGAGGGCCGGCTATGGAGAAGAAAAAAATGAGGGAATTTTAGTGAATTTTGGAGATATTTAATCCACAAGTCAAAAGGTCAAAACCATGAATAGTAGTCTTAAGTCCTAACCAATATCATGCTGACATGTGGCACTACAATAAATGCATTCCTATCCTTTCTTTTCTCTCTCACATCAATCATTTCACACACTCTACTTATCTCTTAACACCCGATAAATTTTACACAGTATCCGGATTTTAACCTAATTGGCCGCATTTTTCCGAACTTTTCGCACTAGTGGGTCCCACGTCCTTTCTATATCCTTCATTTTTCAAAAACCACCCAATGCTAGAAAAATCATCTAAAAACTATAATTACTCATAAAATCCATCAAGAAAATTTTCCTAAGCCAGAAAATGCAGAAAACAAGCAATTAAAGGGGAAAAACCCTAGGAAAATTCTTAGGACAATACGGGTTCTCACACTCTCTCCCCCTTAAAAGAATTTCGTCCTCGAAATTCCTTATCATTGGCTACTCCGGGATTACATTGAGCATTTTACTTAGCTAACAAATCTGTACCCCCTTCACTGGCCAGGTTCAGTAAATTCTTACCTTCACCCCTACCCACTGCCGCACATGCTATGTAAGTAAAACCTTCAAAAGTATACACCTCAAAAACACATACAATTTGTAACAGTCCACAACAGGAATCAAAACGTATCTATAACAGCCAAGCAAGATCAAGCCCATATATAACACAGTCAGTCAAGTACATACAGGCAAGTCAGAAACAAAACATTGGACGACTTTCCCCAATGAATGGCCTTACTAGTTACCAAATCTTTCTACTAGGCCTCATATCTTTCATATCCGGGCGCAAGAACCCATCTAGAGATATTCCACAACTCGAGCGGCGGTCCCCAAGAGTAAACATCTTGAATTAAAGATTCCTACGATTCATTATAACATACCTAGCTTCCTCGAGTCCTGCTACGATTCGCACACTTATCACATGCTGTTCATAATTATGCCAAACGACACTTAGAACATATTCCATGAAATCTAGGACCACTAAACCAACTGGACCAGTCTCACTCAGCAAACCAAGCGAGGTGGCTCTGATACCGGAACTGTGACGACCACTCTCAAGGGCGAAAACCAGGGTATCGGACGGCCGCTGCCTAAGCTTCGCGCCAGGAAACTCAAACTTAAGCACTAAAACTAAGATAAATCGAAAAGCACTTATACAATACATATACATGCCAAAAGTTATTCCATTCCTCAAAGCATCAAAGCCAAAACAGCCCTAATACATAACCAAACAGCGAAGTAAGACAAGAATTGAGTCTTAGACAAACCACTAAAAAAAACAACATCCTAACTGTTCAAGCTATTACAACCAACTACCTATCTATGTAATATAGCCAAGTCTGCGTCGGCCTCTGCTAAGGAAACAAAGGAAGGGGTAAGCTAAATGCTTTAGTAAAGTAATAGGGGCGAAGCATAAATTCCCAGTAGAAACAATTACAACAATAAGAGTAAAGCAAAAGCAAAAGAACAACATCAATATAATAAGGAACGGGTGGCTCCAAAGCAATTCATGTGCCTGTATGGACTCTGCGACACTCTTCCTCGACCGCAAATAAAGTCCGTAGAACTTCACTTATACACCACCGACACTTTATCACCTCACTGGCCAGCTCACTCACAAACTTGCACCGGGCGAACGAAATCACAAACATGAGCTTGAGTACAAGCTCGGTCAATAACTTGGTCACTTCTTCGGTGAACAGGATTCTACAAAATTGGTTCATAACATGAACCCTACAACTGGTGACTCAGACTAAGTTGGTACTGACTTTGACCATGCCTACGGCTCGAATAGTCGAGGGAGACGGTCTTAGATGACCCACGAATCAAACTTTGCAAACTTCACAAACTTTACTCGAAAGTCGCCCCGAGCCACAAGCTCAAGAGTTTTGGTTCCAAAAGGTTCATATACATATGCCAAGTACAATTATACATTCAAATTAGGGTTTAGGTCGAGTGCGATAAAGTACACCCTCGCCTAAGTACCCTTTTCACACATCTCAAACACATAGCAAAGAAAACACACCAAACTGGCCTGAATACTTACCAAGAATCTGAAATAGCAAAAACACGAAGTCGGGTCGAAATGAACAGCTAGTAGTGGGCCCCACCAGTTCCGCCCAGCTCACCACCGTCTGACAGAGAAGATTGTGTCACATAATATCGCAAACGGCTACTATCGTGCCTAAAACAAGCAAAACGGCAAAAACGACACGCGCGCACGGAAATATGAATGACGGAAACGGAAACGGCCGTTAGCGGAAACGGCAGATTTGACACTCGTTTCTATTGTAATCATAAGTTGAGCTACGAATATCGGATTAAGGCGTATGAGACACCATATCAAAGCTTAAAGGATGAACAACAATTGTTATGAAGACATCCAGAACTGAAACTGGAGGCTTCAGCCCCAAATGAACCAAACACAATCACATACGAAATCTGGCCAATGCACAAATGGTCAGTTTTGAGTGCAAACTGTTTTCTATGCTACACATGAGCAAAAGAACTAAAAATTGGCAGTTAGATAGTTCATTCCAAATGGAACAACTTTCGTGAAGGTCGGCAATCCAAATTCGGAACAGAAGTTGGTCGTCAGGACCAAAACAAATCTGACCAGAAAATGGTCATTTTCACGGGCAGGCCTTATTTGCTCGGCTATATCTCAGGTTCTATAAATCCGATTCATGAAATTCCAAGGGCGTTAGAAAGCTCTGATATAGAGCTATAAGTTTGGTGTTTTGGTCGCAAGCCCAAACAGCTTGTAACCTAGTCAAACGTGAAGCCAAAGTTCCAGTCGTAAACTGTCCGGATATAAGAACAGAACAGAATTTGACGGTCAAAACAGGTCTGAGTATTTCGTTTATAACTCAGGTTATACCACTCCGTTAATCCTGAAAATTTACAGGGATATCCAGGACTTAAGGGGCTACAACAATGTAGAAGGCCTCTCAATCCAAATCCTAGCACAACTAAGTCATATATGCCAAATACCAAACCAGAATCGTAATTGCAGGTTCCCATATCACACAAAACTGTAATCAGTCCAAGTCAGTCTATACAGGTCCAAATGCATTGATTCCAAAGGAATATGATATCTAAGACATCAAGCTACATTTAATCAGAAGACACCAACAACAAAATCCAAAGAAATTCCAGTCAAAATGGCCAATTACAAGTGCAGTTCGCACATTCTGATCACCCAGAACAGCAACAGTAAAAACGACATAACTCACTCTACACAACTCCAAATGACCTGAAATTTTGTAGGCACCTTTAAAATGTCATTCTATACAACTTTTATGTTTTGAGCTAAGGCCAATTCGGCCTCCATCTATGACCTAAAATTTCGGACAGAATGTAGCTTCAAGAACCCTAATTTTCCAGAATTTCTTCCAAACCCAAAATTGATTGCATTTATCAACAATTCACACCTACTAGAGTCATTATAGTCCATTACCACTCATCATAAACAACCACAACACCATAATCCCTTTAAACCAGAAAATTCCACAAAAATATAAAAACTTCACCAAAACACTTCAAATCAAGAAAGAAATCACATATTCTCACACCTTAGCCACTTCTAAGCACAAATTAAGCATTATTAGATGTAAGAGGATGTTCAATCATCACTTACCTAGTATACAAGAGAAGAGGAGTTGTAGACCACCTTAACTCTTCCAAAAACTTCACCAAACTCACCACCAACACCAAATGGAAAAGTTGCATGGAATGGAAACTAGTTTATGTAATTGATTTAGATGATTTAAGCTAATGGAAAGCTTGAAGTTTGAAGAGGTTTTTCTCCTTCTTTGTGAGAGAGAGAGGGCCGGCTATGGAGAAGAAAAAAATGAGGGAATTTTAGTGAATTTTGGAGATATTTAATCCACAAGTCAAAAGGTCAAAACCATGAATAGTAGTCTTAAGTCCTAACCAATATCATGCTGACATGTGGCACTACAATAAATGCATTCCTATCCTTTCTTTTCTCTCTCACATCAATCATTTCACACACTCTACTTATCTCTTAACACCCGATAAATTTTACACAGTATCCGGATTTTAACCTAATTGGCCGCATTTTTCCGAACTTTTCGCACTAGTGGGTCCCACGTCCTTTCTATATCCTTCATTTTTCAAAAACCACCCAATGCTAGAAAAATCATCTAAAAACTATAATTACTCATAAAATCCATCAAGAAAATTTTCCTAAGCCAGAAAATGCAGAAAACAAGCAATTAAAGGGGAAAAACCCTAGGAAAATTCTTAGGGCAATACGGGTTCTCACAACTAGGCCACAATTAAAAAAGGTTTGATTGAACTCCTCCATGTTTCGAGCATTCGGCGGCGCCCCCCCTAGCCGCTCTAAGGCCTTTGTGATGATGTTAAAATCCCCTGCCAATATCCAGGGCCCTTGTCGTGACGCCGCCAAACTCTCCATGGCACCCCAGAGAGGACGGCGAGCTACCCCATGCAACGAGCATATATTGTCGAGAGAAAAAATGTCCCGGCTGAGGAGCTGAACTCCATGTCAACCAACTGGTCCGCTAAAGTGTTAAAAGAGATATTGACAGCTAGGTCCCATAGGACCCAGATCTTACCATCCACAAAAGAGGAACAAACCTTTTCACAAAGTCTAACCGCCCTTCATCCGACATAGGTTCCAACAAAATCAGAACCTTCACGTTAAAATCAACTTTCATCTTTTTTAAATACCGGAGCGAGTCCATCTTCGACGCACCCCGTATATTCCAAACAAGGAAATTAACTGGGCCTAACATTAGAACGAAGTGCGAACCGCTTTTGAGTGTCCTGTCCTCGTTCATTTGATTTAGGATGACCGCTCATGATCTTCGTCCCTTCGGTGTTTTCCAGTTGGCTTAGGAGCTGTGCGTCAATTGGATCGATCCCAAGAGTTACTTAGATATTACACTATAACTTCGTAGAAGTGAACTATCTATATCAATTTCGCTCAACAATTGATTTGTCCATCTAAGCTTACAAGTGGATAGTGCCAAGCATCTATTATTTGGATTCTGCACTAAAGCGAGGCACTGTGCTTTGTCTTTTAATTTTTCATGAATATGTTATTATAGATCTTCAATAAGTTTAAGAACCTATCAATCTGGATCTCAAAAATACTTACTACAAGCATAGGCAGAATTAGAAAATTTCCTTTGAGGATGCAAACTCTAATTCAAATAAAACTTAAGTATATAATTTGAAATATTTTTTATTTTTTGTGAGGGCAAATGTTTAAATTTAAACATATTTGTTTTTTTAAAAATAAACTTTTCAAAGGAGAAAAACTAAAATTTTCAAAATTTTGGGGGTAAGGGCTCCTCTCCACCACCTCAATTCTGCCCATGACCACAAGAATGATTATGATGCCCCTATGCCACATCTTGGAGCTATCTTTAGAGGGTATAAGATTTGAAATTTGGTTCAAAAATTGGTACGTGGATTCATAGCCCGATCTGGGGATTTATTTTAGCCAATAACTTCCCCAATTATAAGAAAAATTAGGTGCCATGCACTAGAAAGGGTGTACCACATAAACTAAGCCAAGGCAGCACTAACCATCTCTAATCCAAGAGTTAGGTTTCGTTTGGGGTTGCAGTGCATTTTAAAAAGAAAAGAAAAAAAGAGCTCATAAGCACTAAAAGTTCTTTTAGGGTATTTGATAACTAATTTTTCGTAATTTAAGAAGGTCAACCTTTGGCAATCTAAAAGTACTTTTGTTAAAAGCACTCGTGTCAGAAGTATTTCTTTATAAGCCATACCAACTCCAATAGGGGCCTTTTTCGTTGAATACCTCAAATATTTAGCTCTTAATCTTCTAACATATTAAACGTTGGTGTTTCTCATTTTAAATCCACACCGTCTCCAGCACAATTTTCAATTAAGGCTTCCAAATAAAATCAAAGGAACGATGTTATAAGTGACGTTATTCATGCCCTTTGCGATTCAAAAAACTGAGAATAGTCTGTCCAAATTTATATTGAAATTTCAATTTCAAAAAGTATTGATAACTTGAGATGTTTATGATTTCATTTTAATTGCGATATGCACGCTAGACTATTATCAAATTTGATCTTTTTCCATCTTAAACCTATCCATTCTAATAATTGAGTAGATTACACCATTAATTTGTACCGCATGGTTGAAGCTAAGGAATTCTTCCGCCCTCCTTCTTTCTCTTTTTTTCTTTTCCTTTTTTTTTTTTTGGTGACTAGAAAAGCTTTCCTTATGTTTTCAATCACTAGTACTCTTAGGTTTACATTAAGCGCAAACCAAAATTCTTGTGCACTAAGATGGTTACAACCAATAATTTAGATTGATTGTTACAATTGATTTCATGTATGCTTTAATCTTTAAATTATACACAGATATTCATCATTTGAAGGCTCTTCAATTTGCAGTAATACTCGAGTATACCCTTTGGATAACTAGTCGAGGGATTCACCCAACGACGTCATAGACTAGTCGAGGGATTTACCCAACGACGTCACAAACTAGTCGAGGGATTTGCCCAACGACGTCACAACACTTGAGATATTCATGAAAACATTTCACACAAGTCACCACTCGAACGGCTAGTGTGATAAAGTACACATTGCTCACTTCGATGGATCAAAAACCACTTTGCAATTATCATATATCGAGTCAAGTAAGCACTGTAACCAAATAGTCATAAAACAAGCAGGGACACTCACCAAGAGTGAAGTCACAGATCAAGCTGGGAATCGAAATCCACGTCATCGCTAAACCCTAGAAAACCAAGTTTTAAGAACTATAAGTTTTCTATCCAAGTTCTAGGTTTATAAATATAAAAGATTCTCTAGTATATAAATAATTTATTTTCTCGAAATAATTCGACAATCCACTTAAGACTAAAACTAGTAAAAGTAGCAAAATATTCCGTATAGTTTCCTTAAAAATACTTTTCTTTCTAGAGGTGCAACTAAATCTAATTTACTTGAAGTAAGTTTTCTTGCCGAGCAAGTTTTCTACGCTTTTTAGTTAAAATTATTAAAATCTCGTATTTTGTCAATGTTCCTCTAGACATCTAGCCAGGGACAAATTTTAAGGAAAGAAAAGGAGGTAAAACAAGACTTAGGGTTTTTAGAAACTAGTGAAATCGTTTTCTAAAAGTAATAAGGTTAGTTTAAGCTAAAGGGAGAAATGTCGGGTCGGCAAAGTTTAGAAAATTTCTACACAGGACTTTCTAACGTTAACGTACAATACCAAGTTTTATCGTTCGATACTAGGCGAAGATATATTTAAATAACTTGCTTAAAATTTTCTCAAGTTCACAGGACCAAAACGGATTTCTTACGATTCCGATTCACAAGCACGTAATATTTCAGATTTGTCAATATAGCAAACTCACATTTCAAATAGAAATCTCACTAGGGCTTCGTCAATCATTAGCCCTAGGTCTCAACAGATTTTATTCCAAACAAAATTCAGCAAAGGAAGTCCAAGGTATTCAAAACAAATTCCAAATCACAAACCATGGACCTTCCAAGTACATTTTAGCCAACCACTTGAACAAATTCACCAAAGATTAAATTCTTGCAAAAACTACTCAAATGGCCAAGAGCTTCATCAATCATTAGCTCTTGACGACAAATAATCACTCCTTGCAACAAACAACTAGAAATTCAACTCAAACATAGAAGATAAGTCACGGCTAGCTTACACTCAAATAACTCTAGAATTTCAGATTTTTCCTTTCTTGCTTTGTTAGTCAAGAAGAATTCCAGCAAATTCAATTCAAGATGCCCATTAGATCTCCAACTTTTACTTGCTAGGAACACTAAACGTATAGCTTATAATCTGTCCAAACCAAGCTAAAGTAAATAATACACAAATTCATCAAATAAACTCACCAAAAGTCCCAACCAATTCGGCCAGCAACCTTGAACAATATCTAGCAATATAATAGTGTAGCTATAGAGCTTTGTCCATAATTTTCTTCAAGTTTTACTTCAACTCAACACGCAAAAAGGTAACCAGCAAACTACAAGCAAATCTTTAACATCCAATATGACAATCTTAGCTAAAATTTGAAGGAAAAACTAATCAAATGTTCAACCCCTTTTCTAGGCCGCAAAATTCAGATTTCTTTTTTTTTTTTTATTATTATCACGGTTCAATAGCTACATGCATGACCCAAAAATTAGTTATCTATCAGCTTTGATCCATAAACAAGTTCGGATAACATCAAAACACTAACTAACCAGAAATTCAATCAATCCTGCTCTCGGTTAGCTTGCATGTAACCTGATTTTGTATCTTTTCAATTTTCTGACTTAATCAAAGCTAATTAACCCCATGCATAGCTTAATCATCCAGATTCTAGTTAGTTAAACACACAGCCAAGTGAGAATCAAGCGCTTTCTAGCAAATTTCACACCAAAATATCCATACAACTTCCAAAAATACTCCATCGGCTAAGCTGGAAAATTGATTCAGCAGTCAAACCGTTTCCAATAAAAATTTCCAGCCATGCAACCGGATTTCTGGCCACAAAGTTCACATGCAACACCAAATAAAAAACTATCTATCAGATTGGGTCCAAGACCAAGTTCAAATGTCATCAAATATCACCATCTAACCAGAATTTCAACCAAATTCTCTCGGTTGACATGCATGCATTCAGATTTCTGTTTCATTTTTTTCTTTCTTGCTCAATCCGAACTGATTACCCTCACGTATAGCATAATCATCTAGTTTCTAGCTAGCTAAACACATAACTAAGCTCAGATTGTCATAAATTAACAAATTGAAACTGAAATTTCCAGCTCAAGCTCTCGGCAACTTCACTTCTTTCCAAACCAGATTTCTTAAATCTTAATTCTTCATCCAACCTCACAAGCATCACATGCAAGTCCATAGATAGCTTAATCTACCCTTGATCAGTCAGTTTCAGTCCAGAATATTACCTCAGCTTAGGCTTGATACCCGCGACTGGCAGCTGAAGTTATTTCTCTCCTCTCGGCAGTCCAAAATGCAGCCCGCTAGCTCTTCCTCTCTCTTGCTCAAGCTCGCAACTAAGATGAAGGAAGTTTGGCACTCAAACTCCTCCCCAGCTCACTGATGGAATGGATACAGAACAGCAGGTCTCACTCTTTTTTTTCTTTAGCTCACGAACAGAAAAGAACAGAGCAAAGAATCCGGCTCCCTCTTTCTTACTCTCGTCGATGATACCAAGGCAAGGAAATGGAAGTGAAGTGGAGTTGTTGTGGTTAGTGGAATGTATATATTGCAGTGTTTTAGTGGAGTTGAGTCGGCAATAGGAATGGAAGGTGCTGGAATAAGAAATGGAAATGGAACCGGCAGAAATTGGAAATGTTTGGAATGAAACTTGTTTAAGGTTTCCGTGGCTGCATGGTAAATCCAAGATAGTGGAGGGCCAGTTTGGTCTTTTCACAACTTGTTCGACCTTCCACTTAGGTTCTCACTCGTAAACTAATTCCAAAATTTACCCCAAATGAAATTCGATAGCCTACTAGTGTACTAATCTCGCGAAAATTCAATTATCGAGGTTTAACGTCCTAAGCGTAATTATAAAAAGTTTTGACTTAAAACGATTTCGTCTTAATTCTAGGTTCCTGTTAACATCTAACGTTAATAACACTTAAAATCAGCTATTGAAATTCAAGGAATTAATATTAAAAAAATAAAATAACCTACATCAAGAAATATTAATTTAACTTGGCAAAATTCAAATAGTCCAATATTTTGCACAATTAACTTATTTGCGACTTTAAACTTATTAAAATCAAGTTTGACCTTAAAATACAACCATAACATTCTCAATATTTATTTATCATTTTATTTTCGAAACTTATTGACTTTATTATTTTTAAACCATGAAATACCTATCTTCAAGTTTATAAACTTGTATAATGTTTAAACTAATATACTTTCTCAATCCTGTATTAATTATGGCTTATAGATACTCCATTTTCCTTTTTAAGACTAACTAAGATCTAGGTTGTTTGTGAATTAAATTTTGTTTCACAACCTTAACTTCTCAAGTTTTATAGTCTCTTAAATATTATAAAAACTAATTTAAGTGATTAGGAGCCATTTCGTGTATATAGTCATAACAAATTACCTTAGAGTTTCTAAAACATTATATGAGTCTTAATCTCATTACCAATTCAACCATTCAACATAATTCAGCAATATTATTTCAAAATCCATTAGGTTTGGTAGCTCTAAAACAAGGTTAATGTTCATATATAAATTTTAAGATCTTATAAAACATTTGAGCTAAGATTAAATCATTTCATTCTAATCTTAATAATTGAAGCTGATGGAACTTTTATTTCTTTTTTTTTTCCTAAATTTTTCAATTCTATAGGAATTCAATTAGGCATTTAATTTACCCATTCATTTGTTACATGTAATATTTCTAATAACGGATTAAACGTAATGAAATAAATTCAAAGTATACACATAAATTTCCGAGTTCTCACAGTCCAACTCATAATTTTGATATTAAGAAAATACTAAATATCAATTTTGTGGTGATTCAAGCTTTGTGAGTTCAAGTTGTGTGGGAAATTAACATAAAAAATTTATGTTTCTTTTGTTTGTTTTGAATCCTTCATTTGTTAGTTGATGTCTCACCTAACTTTTAGCATTTGCTAATAGGATATATGTCCTTGGTAGATTTTATCAGTAGTGTATAAACAGACAAAAGTTAAAAAAAGAGGAAGGAATGTTAATTATGTTAATTTTTAAAGGCATGGGTTTTTATGCAATAAAGATTGTCTAATTAATGCTCACTTGTTTTGGACCCTATTACTTACCATATACAGTAAAATGTTGTCATCTCTGTAATAATTCTAGAGTCAACTAGAATTTAACTATTGGAAGATAATTGAGCAAAGTTTTAAATTATGATTTTGGTGATAATATGAGCATTTAGCATTGTTATAGGGACCCTTTTATTTGATATTCAATTTACTATTTTGAGTGTAATTGCTCAATAAAATCCCTGATACTCTAAGATGAATTGTGTGGTCAAGTGATCTAAAGAATTCTCAAAAGATATGGTCAAGTATATTGTAACACTACAACAAAAATGGCTTTTCTTGACACGTGTATAAGGACACTTGTTGGTTTGTGTCATTATAGCACTTCTATCATGACATTTGTTATCAAATCAATAATATATACTTTAATTTTTTTTTATTTTATCTGATATAAAAATAATAATGTGTCTTTAGATTCCCTATCATGACACTTGAGAAAATGTGAGATACACCAAAAAAATTAAAACATAAAACGATGTCGTTTGATTTTGGCGGAAGATTCCTTTGCCAAAACACTTAGTGAAATCTCAAAATTTCATTTTGCCGGCCAGCAAAATTTTGGCTCTTCTCATCTCTCTCGGCAAACTGTCTCTCAAAGCTCTCTGCCAAAATTTTCCTTTCCCCACAAAGTTTTTTCTGCTGAATCTCTCCGCAATCAAACTACCTTTGCTTCCCTATTGAAGGTATGTAATTGCATGGTTACTTTTTGCCCTAAATTGTACAATTTTCTGATTTCCTGCTCCTGCTCTGTAAACCAACTGATGTGAAAATAATTAACTCCTGTAAGCTGCAATAAGATTCTGTGGTATGCTAGTTCAAGTTCGATACTGATTTTTCTTCTAAAAGTTGCTTCATTCTCAATCTTGTTTTCATGATTTTCTGTTTCGGCTGACAGGTAAGAACTATATATTAGTTGGCATGGTTCACAAGCCCAATTAATTATAATAGATGCAGAGCTAATCAAAGAATTACTAACCAACAGAGAAGGCGCTTACCAGAAAATGGATATGGAAGGCATTGCAAAGAAATTATCAAATTAATAGGTGAGCCGCTTATAACAAATGAGGGGAAAAAATGGGCAAAAGTACACAAACTGGCTAACCACTCATTCCTTGCAGAGAGCCTAAAGGTAAGCCTTCTTCTATGTTAATCACATCACGAGTCAAGAATAAGAAAGTTCGTTGTCCCATATATGAAAATGGGAAGTGAATTTGGCATATAATATTGCTCGAGTAATTCCCTATACATGATTTGCTTCTCATAAGAATAACCTTTTGCACAGAGCAAGGTACCAGAAATGATTGCTAGTGTCGAGGCGTTGCTGGAAAGCAAAGGTATCAGCTCTCGTCTTATGCCAAAAAAGCTCCTCTTGCCCCCTGCCCTGTACCCCGGCTTCTCCCACATAAGTGACCACTACCCTTTATACTGGATTTGTTGTCCATAACCTGTTCGATAAAATGTCAACCTTCTTTCCTTTGGTACTGATATTAATTTACTCAATAATATATAAACTAATAGAATTATTGTAATTAAGATGCTTTATCCTCTTTCATATCTGTGAGCGCATTTGATGTGTTTCTGTTGCTTTGACATATGCTTGTTTATTGCTGATCTCTTTCTTCAGTCTGTAATTAAGAAGAAGTATGGCCAAGATGCAACAAATGTTGGTGATGAGGGTGACATTGCTCTAATATCCAGGTTAGTTCATGGCATTTTGCTAATATGCTTCCTGTTCATTGTTCAATTCGGTTGTCATATATTTTACAACTTTGTGACTTTGACATTTCAGGAGAACAAGGAAGGTCTTGAATTGCTTAAAACAGCTATTGCTAAAGCTGGTTACACTGGTAAAGTAAGTATTGGAATGGATGTTTATACTGGTTACACTGTTCTTGAATGCTATGGGTATATGTTTTGCTGGTGAAAATGGAGCAGATGTCAAAGGCGGATGTTTGTATGGAAGCAGGCTGCATCCAAGCTTAGGGGTGTACAAGTTTTTACTTACACAGAGCTTGAGATTGCAACAAACAAATTTAGTGCAGCAAATGTGATAGGAAATGGAGGGTATGGGGTAGTGTATAGAGGGATTTTGAGTGATGGCACTGTGGCTGCAATTAAGATGTTGCACAGAGAAGGGAAACAATGAGGAACGTGCCTTTCGGTTAGAGGTTAGTGGACTTCATTTATTGCTAGTTTTCATATTATCCAATTTTTTAAGCTACATAAGCTTGTCAATTAAACTCATCTGTACACTCAATTGAAGATTTTTTTTTTGTTTTTTGGTATTTTCCCCTCTTTGGCTAAATACATTGGGGAATAAAGGGAAGTGGTGAGTGAGAATGGAAGTGAGATATTTGCCTAAAAAATTAATGGTACTTCTGGCATTGGTCCAGCCATTGCTTTCTTGAACATCCTAATTGAACTTATTTGATGGGTGCTTGTCTGTGGTATGGTTTATTTCAACAAGTCTGTATTGAAATCAGTTTGAAGGGTTTGAAATTGCTGCAGGTTGTGATTGGGATGGAAGTGGCTGCTTCTGAGTTTTATGGTAAAGACAAGACTTATGATCTAAACTTTAAAGAAGAGGTATTGCTTTTTCACATTTTCTCCCCAGATTGTTATGTCAAACGTTCGAATTCATTGCTAAGCCAAAGGATAAAATTACATCTAGATTCATAAATTCTAGTCTTCTAAAGGGGGGTAATTTCAATCATGACATCTATCTTTTTTGTCATTCTTCTTCTTTATTTAGTATGTTTGCTGCTTTAGTAGTATGTTTGGTGATAGCAAGTAGAAATTTCAGTGCAATGATGGCAACTGGATCAGTGTGTTATTCCAAAACCTTTTGATATACAAGAAAATATAACTTGCGTTATCACCTTTGCTTTTGCCAGTTAAGTTTTGCAAACCTGCTTGGTACCAAAATTTGGCTATTCAGCAATCAACTTTATTTCGAATGAAATGAATCCTGTTTGGTATCGTTACTTTACATTAGAACGTAATTGCTAGGTGCTGATATCTTTAATTTATTTTTTTATTTCTTGTCTTTCTTTGCAGAATAATGATGGCTCACAAAAGATATCAGGTTATGACTGAAGGCTCTCATTTCATTGGAAAGTTTGGAAGCTACTGCAAGTTCTTTCTACTTGCTAGGGATGAGAATATTTTAGTTTGTGCACAAGAGAATCTTTTAAGTTTGTGCACATGAGAATCTTTCAAGTTTGTATTTGTTAGGGATTTGTTATGTTAGTACTTGTTACTGACTTTTAGTTCAACAAATTATATTTGAGTATTGACTTTTGCTTTTAGATTACTATATGGATTCTGTTCTTGGGGATAATTTTACAAGTCCTTTGGGTTTCTGATTGACAGAATGTATAGCGGGGAGCCCTACCTGCAGGTTGCTTCTATATCAAAAAGAAAAGAAAAAAAAACTCCTGGCAGTTAAAAGTGTCAGCATAGAATTCGATATTCTAATGTTGTACTATACCTATCCTGACACTTTCAATTATCAAGAAAAGGGATTTTTGTTGGCAGATGGGATGTTATAACAGCATAGTTTTCCTGACATGTTGAATAGTATGAGTCTATCCCCACATTGGAAGGGACAACACTCGCCCTAGGTGTGAGGATAGATAAAGTGTCAGGTTAGATTATCTATACTGACACTGTTAAACGCCGTTAAAGGCCATTTTTGTTGTAGTGTAATAAGACTTCTTAAGTCTAAAATTTTTGAAAGTGGAGCATGATATATATAGCCTTATCTGTCCAATGAATGCCCAATGCTTTTGTTCCAAAATATTCTAGTAAGATTTGGATTTGGAAAAGATTTAGATTCAAATATGTTGTGTTTGAAATTATCCATTTGAAAATATCAAAATTTTCAAGAGCAACTTAAACCTTGCGTTATATATGGTCTATTTCTGTACTTAAGTTTTTAAAGGGCTTTTATGATGTTACAGTTTTATTTCATTAAGGCATTTGAGATCATTCTCAAGACCTATGGGAGCAAATTTATTTCACCCATACTTTATATTTTACTATTCAACTAACTAGCTGAAATTTAAATTTTATGTGATTAAGAGATTATATTTCAAGAACTTTGGTGTAAAAGATCTTGGGAAGCTGGCATGCTTTTTATATAGTAAAAATAAAGAATGGTTGGGGCTCATGTTTCACATTAATTATATCCTCAAAGCTAAATGTGAAAATACATGTCGATTTAGCTCAAATGGCTGATGATAAATTGGGATTAAAGGCAATACAGTAAATTGATCTTTAAGTATTGAATGTTGATTTCAATACAATTTATAATTGGTGATCTTTATATTGGCTTCTTGTGTAAATCTTGATTTTTCCAACATAGCAATTGCATGGGTGGATAAAATTTGGCAAATATTGATTAATGTTTTGGCTATTTGCTAATGCAATAATAAAGTTTTTGAGAAACTAAAGATCACTTGTTTTCTTTGAGCATTTTAAAATCTTAAATATAGTTTGGATGGCATTTAAGACTACGGACACTAGTCTATGGACAATTAAGTTATTTAAAATCCTATAAAATAGAGGATGTGTCTGTCTTCACTTATGGCTCAAAAGACTCGTATTGAGCAACCTTGGCCTCGTTTGGCAAGTGAGTTTTTTGCGTGTTTATCTAAAATTTTACTATAACTTACTATAGAAGTTGTAGAAAAAATTTTTAAAATTTGCAATTTTTTTGGATATTTTGAAGTGTATAGTTTAAAAATTTTGAGAAGTTTTTGAGGTTACTGTAACTAAAGTTGTTAAAAAACTTGTAGTAGACAATCTTGGCCAAAAACTTACTTGGCAAACAAGGCCCTTGTTTTAAGGGTTTAAGTCTTTTTTATTCAATTTTTGGTTCAAGTTTGATATTTTCGCTGCTGTGTTCTTGACAATGATCACTAAATTTTTAATTGCCTTATATGGATGTTTCAGTTTTTACAGTTCTCTAAATTAAAGTAAAGGAATGGATTGATAAATGTAATGTGGTCCATAAACTCATTACAATGATTATATGGTCAGTAATTGTTAACCAAGTTATTTGTACCATAATAGTTTTACTAGTATGTCAAATGTGTAATGCGTTTATCTTGTTGTACTTGGTCAATGAGAGTTATAAGTAACTCATAACTCTCATATATACAGTTTACAGTTAAGTTGATAAAGTTTTCATTCCCTGATTTACACAATTATGAATATGATTTGCTCATATATGTGCACATTTGAAGATTTTACTTCAAACATGAATTCATAAAAGTATTCAGTAAAAGTTGTACGGTGATTGTTTCATATGTGAAGTGGCTTCGGGTTAGAAGTAGGTAAGTAGATGAAAGTCCTACACATGCTCCATTGTGAAGTGGCTTCAGTTTAGAAGCGCTAACGGGGACGCAAATCCTATACAAAATCGATTTAAGACTATACAGTGGACTGAATGTGATTTTGACTTGGTTATTTTACTCTTGGATCATATGAGTCAAACTACACTATACTTTATCACACTATGGAATTTGTGACAATGAAGTATTAGTATTTGTTGTGACGGCCCCGTCCCCCCTAGGGCAAACCCAAAGGTTTGGCAGACCGCCTACCCAACTCTCACCAGGACTCACGTACTCACTCGAACTGAATCAAGATTTTCAAGCTCAACAATTTCTTAAAACCAAGAAAGTACTTGAATAACAACAGCCACAATCCTTAGGCAATAGCGTAAACTATTACAACTACAATATTTCAAATACAAATGAAATTTACATTTCCAAATGTCCAAAAGTCGCTCAGGGAATTACACTAACTCTACACAAAAGCTGGCTAGTCTAACACATTCAATTCTTCACTTCAAATTCTTATTAAAGAATAACAAACTAAAAGGGATGAGCGGAGGCTCAGTGAGGCCAAGAAAGCAAGCAAGCATGTACCATAATTCAACTCGAGTAGCACATGTACAGGATAACAACAATATTTTCACGTAAAGCCACAAAAGGATTAAAACACGTTCATTAAGAGGATACAAGAGCTCTCAGGAGCTAATCCGCAAGCTTGCCAATCCACGATCTTGGATATCATTTTCTTTTGTTGACACTCCGCCAACCACGCAAGTAACAAGTCTGTATAATTCACTTGACACGAATCCCCGTCCACCGTTTCACCCTCTACCGGGCCCGAACGTCCACAAGAGTTTTGGTAATACTCGAGTATACCCATGCAAGAACAAGTATGGTCGATGAGATAACTCTCCAATTGACTTAATCAAGATGAAGGTACTGAGACGGGAATGAGAGGCACCCCCACTCGGATTGAGTGTGGTACATGCTGCAACTCAGCACTAAGGTTGATGAGATAACTTTCCAATTGACTTAATCAAGATAAAAGTACTGAGACGGGAATGAGAGGCACCTCCCACTCGGATTAAGTGTGGTACATGCTGCCACTCAGCACTTACATGTCAAGCATAAACACAAGCACAAGTACAAGTCAATCAAGTTCAAACAAGTTCAAACAAGTACAAGATCATTCAAGAAGAGGAGGACGAGTGTGATAAAGTACACCCTCGCCTCATCAAGTTCAATATTCAACACATAACACGTGGTTTCATTCAAATCAAGATATCAAGAAACATGCACTTGACAGTCACCACGACAACAAAGCTTAAGTGTTCGCGTCGGGAGCAACTTCGGATTCACTTCCAAGCCCTAGAATCAAGTATATGGAGTGCATTAGGATCTACTACTACAAGCCATAATATTTAAAGGAACTATTTCCAAACCAACTAAGTAATCTCAACCCCAACTCACATGATTTCTAGCTCACTCAAGGGAAACATCCATATATACAATAGGTCAATGATTTAAGCAAATGGTAGTGCAAAACTTTTCTCATTTCCTTCCACCAAATTGAGTTTAAAACTGTCCAAATCAAGTTTTCCTAGGCTGGAAATTTATTGCTTGAAACATGTAAAAGTAAGGTTTTCACCTCTTAAATTTCCACTCCAATTCACTACTCATAACAGGGTTATTGTCCAACCATGTGTTCAAGGCATTAATACACCAAGTTCACCACACAAAATCAAGAACGAAGCTATATAAAGTCAATCTCTCTCTCGGTCAGCTTTGAGCAGAATTCCAGCCATGAAAACAGTGAAAGAGATGATGTTCTTACCACTTAAAACTCATGATTTTGGTTCAAATCCAACACATACTTGTAGCCTAAAATCTTATATAAGCTTAAAATCATCATGAAAATTTAGAATTCAAAGCTGAAATTCCAGCCCTAAAGTTCGGCCATCAAGCAGAAATTTCTTTCCAATTTTTCCAATATTTCTCCAACTAATTTACCAAATCCAACCAACCATACTTAGCAAATCCATAGGGTTTCTTTTCCAACATAACATTAGATATGTGTAAAGCCAAAATCTCAACAAGAAACCACCCTAATCATATGCATATACAAACCCTAACTCAAACATGAAGTACAAGTATCATTAACTTAAGAAACTTCTAAGATTCACCACAAATCTTGACTTGAATACAACAATCCAACTTGTTTTCAACATAAAGTGAAGAAATAAGGATTATCTAGCATTTTACCTCTCTTGCTTTCCAACCAAGATGAAGTTCAACCCACCAAATCTTCTCTCTTTTTCAAACTCAAGCAAAAGTTGATGGAAACCCCAAGCTTTCTTCTTCATTTTCTCCCAAAATCCAAGCAAGATTGACGCTACTTTGGTTGAAGTTTTCTCTCCCCTTTTTTCCTCTAGCTCTCGGTGTGACGCCCCCACTTCTCCCTAAGGCGAACCAAAGGGTATAGGCGGGACGCCTGCCCAACTCTCGCCAGGATTCAGTACAATTCCAGTTCAAACTTGAAGGATAAGGACTAAGAACGAAAGTCGAAATAAAGACAAGAAGTCATTTCCATACATGAATATTCAATCTTACATCACAAGTTTCAAAATACAACCACTTTCCCAAAATACACAACTTCCTAACAATGTCTAGTCAAATATATTCAAAACCCTAATCAAAAGTGCCTCAAGTCGGCTTCTCCATAACCCTTTTCATCTCGGGCCCTGCTAAGGAAAACAAATCTAATGGGATGAGCTAACGCTCAGTGAGGCCAAGAAAACATGCAAACACATAGTTCAAGTAGCAATAGCATTTAAGCGAGAATAAAGCAGTAACATTCAAGCGATTCACAATTTTCAATTAAACACATTCAATGAGAATACAGGAGCCCTCAGGAGCTAGATTCCACTTGCTTTGCCAAAACTCGATCAAATACCTCCCCGTGATGACACTCCGTCAACCGGGTTGGCATTAAGTCCGTAGAACTCCACTTTCTTCACAGTTCCATCCACCATTTCAACCACCCTGGGCCCGTACATCTATAAACGGCACTACTACTCGAGTAGGCGAGATCTTTTAATAGATCAATCTTACAGTTATCTCATGGTTCACCAAGTTTCTCGACCAAGCCCTTGCTGGTTCGAGTCGCAAGGTCGGCCAATTGAGATTTGGGCGTCCCCCAGTTCAGTTATAGGTCGAGAAGAGTCACTCCAAATGACATCCAGTCAATCAATTATAGTTCAGTCAATCAATTACAATTCAGTCATGAGCAATTCAGTTATACAATCAGTTAAAAGAGAACGAGTGTGTGAGGACTTGCAAATTCTTTATATTTTCTCAAATTCCCTTTTATTTGAAAATTATTTGGTAATTATTATTCATACCATCCTACGGCTAAATCTCCCTAGAAAAGTGCCAAAAGTCATAGGAAATTAGGGTTTTCCTATTCGTTTTCAATTCAAGGTGAAATAAGAATTTTCGTGTATCCGCAGTGTAATTATCCAGTACAGAGTACGGATCAAATTTGGTGATTAAAAGTGACTTTTAGGTGAGAAATAATATGTGATTAGAAGAAATGATAAAAAGTTAGTGAAAAGGAAAAAAAAAACCCTAGTACGTGTGATTTAAGGAAAAACGGCTCGAACCGACGCGTACCGTGTACTACCAATTTAACCACCACTTGATCACCACTTCTTGCCATACAAGATTATCACTAATTGAGCAAAATATCTTCCCTCTCATGGCTATCTCTTGATCGAAATTTGTGGCTAAAATGCAAGGAAAGAAAGAGAAAATTTGTGTGGTTGTGGTTGAGCCAAGTGTTGGCCAACATGTGGTCTAAATTAATCCTAATCTTCTTGCTTTCTTATCTTCCAAATCTAGCTCATTCTTCCTCATTTCTTCTTCTTCTTGGCCGAGACAAGAGAGAGAGAAAAGGGAGAGCAAGAAACAATCATTTTCTTCTTGATTTGCACCATCCAAGTGAGAAACAAAATTCTAAACCGATTAAGTTGTTATCTAGCACAAGGGCTACCTACCGGTGTAATTTTCTTGGGGAACAAAGGCCTTAAACACTTGTTTCTAGTCTCCTTGGAAAGGTATATATGCTAGAACCTTGACTTTCCGATTAAATTCGCGATTAGATGCTAAATATGTCACATATGGTTGAATTATTGATGTATGTGGTGAAATAGAGGCTTGGATCATGATTTTCCATTTTTATTGGAATTTTTACAGCTTTCCTATAATTTTTCTAGTGCTTAAAAATTGGGGCTTTGATGTTTATAATCTGATATGGGAAGTTAAGGTAGTGAAGCAAGCCAAAAATAAGGAAATTAGCAATTGATTGCAAGAATCCCAGATTTCTGGAAAATTTCAGTTCAGTTCTGCCCGGTTTTAGTACTCATAGTTAGAGGCCGAATTAGGCTTGAACTAAAACATAAAAGTTGTATAGAATGGTATTTTATAGGTTCCTAAAAAATTTCAGCCCAATCGGAGTAACGTAGACTGAGAAAAGGGCAAAATACTCTCGCTGCCCTAGGATGCATTCCAGTGACCCGTGTTCGACAATTCATCCAGTTAATCGTGTTTGTTCACTATGATACGTACTGATTTAGCCAATGGACAAAACATGAAAGTTTTATTGTTCTGTCTTAGCTTTTAAACGCCTCCAAGAACACCTTAATCGGACCTTGGTAACCTGAGATATAGCCATTTAAAGGTAGTGCGGTTAATTAGCCGATTAGTTGGATTTTGGTTCTGTAAATTGGGAATTTGACTAGGTTGCATTGGAAACTGGACTGAGTGGCCTTCTTCAACATTGTATCTCTATCTCTTAGCTTCGAAACGGTGTGTATTGTACCTCCATCCGATAATCGTAGTGCCAATGGTGTTAAAACCGCAAAATGATGTCAAAACTGTCTTTTGTAAACTTCATTTCCGCACTTGTTATTAGTTTAATTCTTGTTCTTATATTGTTTTGAGCCTATGGAATGGCTATTGACTTGAATCTATGATATGTATGACTTTGGGATTGGTTGAGGAAAAATAATGAAGCCATAAATGGCTGGAAAATAGGTAAACACAAAGGGCGTGCTGCCCAAATTTTCGCTTAAGAGCTAAGTTTCTATTTGAACTTATATATTTTCGATTGGCAAATCCTATGACTGTTTTTCCATCTTAAAACATGATCCTTCTTCAATTGGAAACTCCAAATATTTACTTACTCTTACCCAAATAAAGAGGAGTGGTTTAGGGTTTTTCTTGGGTATTTTGTCCTCCCTTTTACATGAATTTCATTAAGGCATTTAGTCTATAATATCTACTTGAATATGAGATGATTTTGAACCATATAAACGATTCCGAAAACAGTATTTCTTAGCCTATCTAGTTGGATTCCGACTTGTCGTTAGTTCAAGGATTTCCATTGGAAAATTTTATAACTCTTTTGAATTTGGTTTCTCGCTTGGATTACGAAACCCTAATTATTTCCGACCACAGATTCAAATACCCTCTTTTCACTTAAGAATCATCTTTATACGTCCTACTAGTAATTAGTCGGACTTCCTTTAATTTTACCTAGTTGATTTACTAGATAACTTGTAATATGTTCTCTTGCTTAATTTTAGGTTTCATTGGTGATTGAGGAATTGGACGTTATTTTGCTTGTATAGGTGAGTGTTCCTTGTTTGTTATGTTTCTTGATTATATGGCTTGTATATATGACTGATAACATGTTAAACGCTTTCAATGATTAGCCAAAACGAGTTTTCTAGGCGAGTGTGTACTTTATCGCACTCAGCCTAAATGATTGTGAACTTTTCAATGATTGAACGATTGAAATGTTACTTGTGCATGAATGTAAGCCTTTTGGCTGAACTGGCCACTGCCCCTTGTTACCGATCGACTTGAGCCAGAAGCGGACTCGGTCGGGCGATTTGGTGACCTGGGTGAACGTTTGGTATACTCGAGTATTACCTTGAAGGTTGGTGGAGGTTGGTGGAGCCTGGCCAATGCCCAGGAAGGGTTGAATGAAATGAACGAACGAATGAGGGTTTTATTGATAAATGAACAATGCATTTTCAAACGAATGAAGGAATAAGGGGAATGACAGGAGAACGAACGAACGAATGAACGAACGTATCCTTTTAATAAATGTGTTTATCGCTTTGTATTGTAAATTTTTTCTTGAATTATGGGTTAATGTATTGGGTTTATTACTTGTATATGTGTTCGGAACCTCACTGAGCTTCTAGCTCACCCCTTTAGTTTTGTTTTCCTTAATAGGGGACGGCGAGCAGGATGAGAGCATAGACTAGCCAGTTTAGTTCTATTGTAATGGTTCTCGCCCTAGTGCTTGGCACGGGCTGGTTGTATGGTGACTTGAGAACTTTTGTATTCTCGACGGTTGTACTTCTTTCTGAGATAGCAATGTATATAAGCTTTGTTTTAAGTTTTGGATCCTCGTTTTGTTTTTCTTGTGGTTCTATTTCTGATTTGTGTGAGTGAACGACTGAGTCCCAGCGAGAGCTGGGCAGGCGGCCCGCCGAACCCTCTGGTTCGCCTAAGGGGGAAGTGGGGCTGTCACAGAGTGCGATAACGTACACACTCGACTCAACAATTATCAATCATTCAATCCATAAGAAGCAATTCACAAAATTGCAACAAGTCATACACTTGACACTTACCAAATCACAATAAGGGAGTAAGTGCACAAAATCTTTAATGGTCGGCTCCGGGATTCTCTTCAAGATCCTCTTGAACGCCTAGAAACATAACCATTAACTGTTACCCATAAATACTTACAGACTCCTTGCCAAACAAGGAAGAATGTACGTTCATTTTCAAATTAAAACAATGTCTTCAAAAGCCTCAATATCTCGAAAATCGAGATTCAAAAGTGAGGGTTTAATAACACGAGAGAAACTGATTTCCTTCATGAAATCAAGTTTAAAAC
The DNA here is from genome assembly GCF_003713205.1 of Coffea eugenioides. Lineage (NCBI taxonomy): Eukaryota > Viridiplantae > Streptophyta > Magnoliopsida > Gentianales > Rubiaceae > Coffea > Coffea eugenioides. Next base: position 22,570,029 of record NC_040043.1, read on the forward strand.
AATCGATCAATATCAAGAAAGAGTAACGAGTTCTCAAAACTCATTTTCATAAGAACTCGGGAAATTTCAGCTTTGCATGACAATCTTTGGAAAATCGAATCTTGAGTTTGGCACGTCCAAAAATGGAAAACTTTACACCATTAGAAACTAGGTTCAAAGTACTAAAAGTTCCTAGAAGACACTTTTCCAAGATTCTAAACGGAAGGCATTCAATTTTCAACTCAAAGTGGCTGTTCTGAACAAGCAAGACAGTTTCAGTCATGTTTTTCGGCAATCTTTGGAAATTCGGTTAAATTCACAGAAAGTGAACTAGCCTTTGAAATTCATAACACAATACGAGTTCCTAACAAAGTTTCAAACAGGACAAATGGGACTAAATTCAGAGTTTTGACCATAGAGATATAGTAGCTTAAAATCGGCTGACTTTTGTACACTATTCAGAAATTTTCCAGATTTGAAAAGCAAATTTTGGGACATCATTTGGGTTTCAAAATGGTCTTAGAATAACACCAAATTTGGTACACTTAAAGTTGCATATGAGGACTACTCCTCTATCAAATTTCACACAAAAAATCCTACGGAAAGATAGTTAACGAAACAACCAAGTTCAGAAAATATTTCAAAGCAAATCTGTCCTCCTGCCTTTCTTGCTTTTCCAAACATTTTGCACAATGAAATCAGTCTAAATTCGATCCATTTTTTAAACCAAGGTCCTAGAAACCTTTAATAAACACTTGATGGTTGATTGACATCAAAATTTTTTAATTAGAAAATTCCACAACAAACTAGACCAGTTGGCCAGCAAGAAGGCAAAGCTTTCGTTTTCCAGCTTTATTGCACTTTCAAAATCGGGCCATAACTCACTCAATACAAGTTCAAATTAAAAATGGTTGGTGGAGTTGGAAACTAAATTCAAAATTCTATATTTCATCAGAACAAGTCGTTTTCAAAATCAGTTCACAAGTGAGAGAAAACAGAGCCACAATATACAGCTTTTACCTTTCTCTCGGATAGACAGTAAGAACAAGACAACAAACTTTGCCGAATCACTACCGCTCACTCAGCTCGAACTAGAAGGTGAGTTTTATACCGTTGGAAAGTTACAATTGTTTAGTTTCAAATGCCGCAAAACGGCACTTGATTTCAACTTTTGTACAAAGAGATACGTCGATCAAAGAGTTACTGTTCGGACAGCCAGAACCCATTTCCAGATTTCTTCCAATTTCAAAATTCAAGTTTTGCTCAACCAAATCAAATAATTTTTGGTAGATACTTTCTACACACAATATACAACATATATTAACCAATTTCACAGCCAAACAAATACCAAAAATTTGAAATTCAAGCATGATAACAACAGGGCAGATTCGGCCATCTTCATGAACCAACTTCCTTTGATTTTCTCTTTGTTTTCTAACCATAATCAACTCGTAGAACACGTAAACAACACAAACTACACAACAAATCCTCAAGGCAGCTACCTAAAGGACTCTTCAAGGCCACTATTTTAGAGTTTAAAGCAAGATAAAGTAAGTTCCTCAAGTCCTCTACCTATCTTTGCTTAGGGTTTCAAACCCTTCCAAATCCAACCATAAATCTTGAATTAAATGGAGAGATTAGAGGAGTGGATGGTTACCTCTTGAACCTTGATGAAACTAGAAAATTTCACCACTAAAACCTCCAAGAAATCCCCCAAGATGAAGCCTTTCTCCAAGTTCAAGTTAATCTCCAAGGTGTTTAGGAGTTGGGTGGTGATTTGTGAAGGAAATGGAAGCAAGATGAAGTGAGATGGAGTTGAGCTTTTCTCTTCTTCTTCCTTGAGAGATTCGGCCGAGACTATGGAGTGAGAGAGAGAGAGAGTTTTGTTTTGTGAAGCTTCCTTTGGAAGCTTTAAGAATTTGTGGCCAAAAGTTGTCCAAAAGTCAACTAGGAATAGTGCGCGTATAGTGTCCCTAACTACCACTTTTCTCTCTTGTTTGTTGCACAAGTGCACAAACCCTCAAATGTAATTCCTTTAACACTATAATTATTCACTCTTAGTAGTCTAATATAAATTTCTTAAATCTCCACTTAGTCAATTCGACGTGAAATACGCGAACTTTTGATTCGCGCGCGATTAGGCGAAATTTTAAAACGATTCACGTAACGATAATATAATTAACCAATACTAAGGCAAATAATTATAAAAATAATTATTTTAAGAATAAAACATGAGTCCTCACATCCTCTTCCCCTTAAGAAAATTTTGTTCTCGAAATTTGTACCTTGATTCGGAAATAGATCTGGATATTTTTCTCGAATTTCTTGTTCTACTTCCCAAGTTGCTTCCTCTAGTCCGTGGTTCTTCCATAGGACTTTCACCAATGGAATTCGCTTATTCCTCAATTCTTTCACCTTACAATTTAGAAGCCTTATCGGTTTCTCCTCATAGGTTAGTGCCTCATCAATCTCAATATTTTTCGGTTGCAATGCATGAGACAGATCTGGATGATATTTCTTGAGCATCGATACGTGAAAAATATTGTGGATCCGAGATAAATTTGGTGGCAATTCCAACTTATAAGCCACATTTCCTGCACGTTGAAGAATCTTATATGGTCCTACAAATCTCAGTTGTAGCTTCTTTCCCTTTCCTGCCATCAAACTCGCTTTCAGAGGAGTAATTTTAAGGAAAACTTGGTCTCCAACCACAAACTCTAAATCCTTCCTTCTATTATCTGCATAGCTCTTTTGACGACTCTGTGCGGTTTGAATCCTCTGACGTATCAACTTCACCTTTTCTCGTGCCTCCTCAATCCAAGGCACTGCAGTGGGGTCTAAAATCTTTCATTCACCTACTTCATCCCAACAAATTGGAGATCAACACTTTCGACCATAGAGCGCTTCATACAGAGCCATTTGAATGGATGAATGGAAACTATTATTATAAGCGAACTCCACTAATGTCAGATACTTACTCCAACTCTCTTCAAAATCCAAAATACAGGTTCTCAACATGTTCTCAAGAGTTTGAATCGTTCTCTCAGACTGTGCATGTGAGAACCCGAAAATTTTCACATTTTCTAGGCATTATTTTATTTTTGCCTACATTTTTATACTTGCCTTTAAAATATTAAAGTTTCTATGCATTTTTATAAGCAAGTACAATTTTAAATCATTTTCCTAGTATAAGTTAGTGTACGTTAAATTTGAAACGCATTATAGAAGTGGGACCCGTTAGTGTGATAAAATTTTGGTGATTACGTGATTTTTGTGCTAAGTATTATTATTTTATAAGGTGCTAGGAGACAATTAGAAGTATGCTAGATAAATTACCATTGGGAGACATAAGGATAGGATTGAAACCCTAAAGGACCATTTGTCACAAAACTATTGGAACTTGGACTTTTGACCAAGCTTATTTAACTTTACTAAAACAAAAATTTGACTAAAAATCAAGCCATTTTTCCCTTCTTATGGCCGAAAATTTGAGAGCAAGAGAGAGAGAAAAACCTTCATCTTTCACTCCAATTTCTTGTCCAAATCTTAAGTTCCAACTGATTAAATCGCAAACTACTCCATAAAAGAGCTAGTTAGGGTAGTTTCCATGGTGTTTGTGGAGCTAATTTGGGAAGAAGAACTCTAAGCCACCATCTTTCTTGAGGATCCAAGGTACCTTGCTTGCAAAATCCCTCTTTGTTTCTAATAGTTGCCAATTAGTGGTTTAAAATTGTAGTTTTGGTAGTTTTATGAGCAAATTTCATAGTTTGAAGTAGTATTATGGAAATTTCAGTTTTTATGGTGATTTTTCTGCCTTCATGAGATGAGTAAGGGTTGGCCATGGAATGATAGCTTTATATTGGGTGAAATGAAGCTTTGGTATGCTAGTTTTTGTAACCTAAAGAAATTTCAGCTTATGTGCACAAATTCCAGTTTTAGGGTTTTCATCTTACCCTGTTCTGACCAGTGTCATTCGGCCATGATGGAGGTCCAATTGGGCTTAGCTCAAAACATGAAAGTTGTAGTAAATGATATTTTATAGCTTCCTGTAAAATTTCAGCTCAATTCGAACACGGTAACAAGTGAAAAGACAAAAATACCCTTGACTGCCATAGGTAGAGCTCTGGGGACCGTTTTGACATTTCAACATTCTGGCCGCATTTCTTCACCTTGCTCCATATTGAATTAGCATTTGGCCAAAACATAAAAGTTGTATTTCTATATTTTATCTTTCCAATGCCTTTGAAAATGCCTCAATCGGACTTTTGTAGCCTGAGTTATTATCAGTTGAACGCAGTGCTGTTAACCAGCTTGACGGTGAAATTCTGGTTCTGTAAACGATGAATTTGACTTGGATACACTATGAACTGGATTGAGTAGTCTTCATCAAAGTTGTAGCCCTTTGTCTTATCTTCGAAATGGTATAAATGTTACCCCAATCCGATAAGCGTAGCTTCGGTTGTGACCGATACACTAAGAAACGTCGAACCTGTCTTTTACCTTTTGCCTTAAACCTTATTTCCGGTCATTTCTGTAGCATGGTTTTGTAATTTTATGACGTTGAGCCTATTGAACGGCTATTGTAATGAAACTATTTGCGTGTGATTTTGGGACTGATTGAGGAAAAGAATGAAGCCATAAATGGCTGGAAACAGGTAAATACAAAGGGCGTGCTGCCCAAATTTGCGCTCGAGGGCTAGGTAGATCTACTCGCGATTTGCGTCTTCTTTTATCGAGGTATATAAGGTAGAACTTAGCCGAAACTTGTACCCTTGGAAAAATGAAATTTACGACTAATAGAAATACATTTTCTTTGTCACTTCGACTCAAATGGAGATTTTAAAGTTTTACGAGTGAGCATAAGTTTTAATAATATTTTACTTATGTCCTTTGGTTTAAATGTACTCTTTTCACTTCCAAAATCATATTTATACTTGTACTAGTACGTATTCGAATTTTCTTTGAATCACTTACATTTTTGATGGTTGAAGCATAATGTGTTCTTTTGATTATATTAGGGTTCCTTCCTGATTGAGGGTGTTATCCGGAAGGATACTTTGGACGTTCTTTTGCTTAAATAGGTGAGTGTTCTTTGTCTGTTATGTTTTCATTGACTATGTGGCTTGTTGTGGATGTATGATTAAATGTTCATTGTTATCAATGGCTGTTAAAATGAATTTTACTACGCGAGTGTGTACTTTATCGCACTCGACCTAAATGAATGTGAAATGTTCAATGATTAAATGCTAGTTGTGCATGAATGTAAGCCGTTTGGCTGAATTGGGCCCTTGCCCTTCGTTGTCGGTCGACTCGAGCCAGAAGCGGACTCGGTCGGGCCATTTGGTGACCCTGGGTGAAAGTTTGGTATACTCGAGTATTACCATGTTGTCGGGTGGAGTCTGGCCAATGTCCAGAAAGGGGAAGAATGAAATGAATGAACGAGTGATAAAGTCAATGGAGGAGTTTTCACTTACAAAATGCATTTTAAAATGATTGGAGGAATAAGGAAATGAAGGGTGAATGAAAGAACGAAAGGCTCCATGTGAGCATGTATCCTTTTAATGAATGGATTATCATTGTTTTATATTGTCAATGTTTCCTGGATTACTTGTTATTACATGATTAATGTCCTTGGTTAAGTTGATTGTGTGTCCGGAACCTCACTGAGCTTGTAGCTCATTCCGTTAGTTTTATTTTCCTTAACAGGGGATGCGCGCAAGGACGAGAGATCTGTACAGACTAACCCAGTTTAGTTCTTTTGAATTTGTGTAATGGTTCTCGCCCTAGCGCTTGGCAAAGGTTGGTTGTATGAAGAATTGAGAACCTTTGTACATTTGGGTTTGTACTACCTTTGATAGGGAAATGTATGTAAGTATACATTCTGAACTTGGGAAATGTTATTTCGTTTATTATTGAGGATCGTATCCTATGTTTGGAAGTGAGTAATGTAATTTATTTGAGAACTGTAGTGAGCCCCGACGAGATTTGGGCAGGCGACGCACCGAACCTTGGGGTACGCCCTAGGGGAAGGTGGGGCCGTCACAGGTGGTATCAGAGCTTAGGATTCAGATCTCTGTAGTGTATCCTAGGCTAAAGTTTAGGATGCCGGGCTGTGGGATTGATTTGAAAGTTAAGCGACTACTTGCAGGGATAAAACCCAGAGCTGCTTCGTGTGGTCTCTGCGTGGAGTGAGCTTGGGCCAAGTAGTGTTATGGTCCTGATTTTGTGAATAAGTGTGAAGGATTAAGTGCTCTTTTGAACATAAGCTATGAATCATGTATTGTTATAGGCCTTAAATGGTTATTATGGTATTTGAGGACAATTGATAGGTACGTCAGGTAGGAATCTCGATTGTAGGTAATTTACTCTTGGGACTGGCCAGCTCGAGATATGAATTATCTTATTTCGGATTCTTGTACTCGAGTACTCCAGAGTTGAGGGCGATACTAAGTACTTGAGAATTTCATTCCGAGGAACATGAATAGGTTCGTGTTTGGCTAGAGTGAGTACAAGAGATCAACGAGCGCCTAGTTCGGATAGAAAGTGAAGTAAGAGACCGGACGGGGGTGATTTTAACTGAGTGTGGGACGACAAGTCGCGTTTTCTTTCGTTTTGCCCTTACATTGTTCCTACACTTCTTTGCTTATGGTATGTTAATACCTAAATGTATAGTACTTGCTGCCTTTGACTATTTGTCTAACTTGAGATGTCTCTTTGTGTATATAGTGTGAGATATCTTGTTATTTTAGTCAATTTATTTCATTATATACTAAATCACCTTTTGGAAAAAAAAAGAGAGAGAGAGGAAAAGGGTATGGAAGGGAGACGTAGTCGCGGACGTGGTCGTGGCCGTGGGACTAAACGAGCTCAAGAACCGAGAGAAGAAAGAGAAACAGTGGCCGAGCAAGAACATGGACCAAGGGTTGAGGCTGGAGACCAAGTGGCGACGGTAATATAACAAATGACAAATATTCTAGCGCGACTGGTAGATCAGCAAGGCCAAGTGCCAGTGAATCAACCCCGGAATCCCGAGATAGGAGAGGATAGGGCTCTTGAGAGGTTTCAAAAGTTTCTACCTCCGAAATTTTATGGAGGGCCTGATCCGGATATAGCTGAACGGTGGTTGGAGGCAATGATTAATATCTTCGCGGCTTTGAATTATACGGAGCAAAGACAAGTAAACTTTGCTGTATTTCAATTCGAAGGACCAGTCCGAGCATGATGGAATGTTATTAGGGCAAAGTGAGAGAGGGAACAGACTGCATAGACATGGGCAAACTTTATAAGGGAATTTAACGAGAAATATCTCCCACCTTTAGTCCAAGAAAGGAGAGAAGACGAGTTTATTGGGTTACGTCAGGGAACCCAGAGTATGGCCGAATATGAGACTAAATTTACCAAACTATCCAAGTTTGCTTCTGAATTGGTGGCCACGGAGCGGAGAAGAGTGAGACGGTTCATACAAGGATTGAATATGAAAATCCAGAAAGCTTTAGCGGCGGTTCAGGTCAATATCTTTACGGAAGCCCTTGAGAAAGCCCAAAGGATTGAGGATGCAAAGGCATAGGTAAAAGCCTTCCAAACACGGAAAAGGGGTGCATCTGGTAGTATATTTGAGGAATCTAGCGAAAAGATAGCGCCTTCTAAAGTACAAAAAGTGAACCCTTCACCCCGCCCACTATGGACATTAGGAGCACTAGATGAAAGATCTACCAAAGGAAGTCAGATAGGTCATGGGGAAATTTCTCTAGAAAGCCAAAAAGTGGCTTCTCACCTGGCCTGCAGATATTGTGGAAAGGTAAATCATACTGAGAATGAGTGTTGGAGGAAAGGGCGAAAATGTTTGATTTGTGGGAGTAGTGATCACCAAATTAGTAGTTGCCCGATGAAGCAGCCAAGGGGGAATAGTGCTCAATCACTGGATGGAACCAAACCGATACAAGTGAATGAAAGAGGGAATCGAACAAAAGTACCGACAAAGGTATATGCCTTAGACAACCAACAAGCTCCTGAGGCATCTGAAGGTAAAAATTTCGAGTACGAAATTTCTTAAGGGGAAGAGAGTGTGAGAACCCGAAAATTTTCACATTTTCTAGGCATTATTTTATTTTTGCCTACATTTTTATACTTGCCTTTAAAATATTAAAGTTTCTATGCATTTTTATAAGCAAGTACAGTTTTAAATCATTTTCCTAGTATAAGTTAGTGTACATTAAATTTGGAACGCATTATAGACGTGGGACCCGCTAGTGTGATAAAATTTTGGTCATTACGTGATTTTTGTGCTAAGCATTATTATTTTACAAGGTGCTAGGAGACAATTAGAAGTTAGCTAGATAAATTACCATTGGTAGACAAAAGGATAGGATTGAAACCCTAAAGGACCATTTGTCACAAAACTATTGGAACTTGGACTTTTGACCAAGCTTATTTAATTTTACTAAAACAAAAATTTGACTAAAAATCAAGCCATTTTTCCTTTCTTATGGCCGAAAATTTGAGAGCAAGAGAGAGAGAAAAACCTTCATCTTTCACTCCAATTTCTTGTCCAAATCTTAAGTTCCAACCGATTAAATCGCAAACTACTCCATAAAAGAGCAAGTTAGGGTAGTTTCCAAGGTGTTTGTGGAGCTAATTTGGGAAGAAGAACTCTAAGCCACCATCTTTCTTGAGGATCCAAGGTACCTTGCTTGCAAAATCCCTCTTTGTTTCTAATAGTTGCCAATTATTGGTTTAAAGTTGTAGTTTTGGTAGTTTTATGAGCATATTTCATAGTTTGAAGTAGTATTATGGAAATTTCAGTTTTTATGGTTGTCGCGCCCCATTTTTAATAATAAATAATAAATATAATAAGTGAGTGAAGTATGGTTTGAAAAATGGTGATGTGTGTGAAAATGAAAGAGAAAGGCCATGGGACTTTGAAATGCGACGTTTTGGCCAAAAATAGTAATCTAAAAAGGTTTTGGGAAAATGTAGAAGTAGCCACTTGGTATTGAGTTAGGGTGTACCAAGTCACCCAAAAAACATGGATTTAAATGTAAAAACCTTTTTAGATTGACTCCAAAATCTACGATAAATCAGAGAAAAATGGTTCGGGAGTCACAGTTGAAGAGAGGGAAGGCAAAGACAATGTCTAAGGCACCCTCTCAACCTAGCCTAAGCTAGTTGCATGATTTAGTCATGATTTTCTTATTTTTAACCTAAAAATTTATCACATTTGGATGTACTATATAAATGTAAACCCTAGACCTAGGAGGATGTCGGGGGGTCGGTATTTCTCTTCAAAGCTCAAATCACATTAATTATGATGCCCAATTAGTGACTCTTTGGAGAGGTCACGAATAATGCAAAAATATGAGACTCTAAGAAAGGAAAAGGAATAAAATAATTATATGAATATAAATAACATGACCTAAAGGAATGCATCATGTCGAGTACGGGAGACTTATTCTCGTAACTTCAATGCTCCCTTTAATAGAGGGAATACGAGCGTGCTAAGGCTAGAAAAGCCAAACTCGTCCATATCCCATATCCAAGGGGTGATCCCTAATCTAATCAAGCAAAATGTACTAATCTATCCCTAATCTCCTAAATGAGATGTAAATCTAAATGTTACATATGCATAGGGGTAAGGGATATTTTATTAGGGGAAGTATTATGTGAAAATGATAAAGATCCTAAAAGCAAAAAAATATGCATGACATGTAATGTAATCATACAAACATGATCTAGCGAAGGAGGTCCCTAAGGGTCTAGCGTTGGACTATCCCATATTTCTACTTCCTCACTAGCATTGGACTAGTGAGAAATCGGACAAGAGAACCACAACTAGCGTTGGACTAGTGTGGTATCGAGAAATGGATCACAACTAGCGTTGGACTAGTGTGATAACATGTCACATATCAATTATAAATAAATTAATCATGTAAAGCTTTAATTAAAAGCATGTAAACACATATATCACATAAACACATAACACATAATCATGATATCTAGATGCAAGGCCCTAAAAAAGCGGTAACACATAGCACATAAGCATGCAAATCACACATGACAAACAAGCCTAAACTATTACATTGGGGGGGCCCTAATACAATCTAAAAAGGGGAAATGAAATGAATAATTAAAATAAATACCTAACTATTACAAATTTGGCATTCAAGTGCCTTCCAAATGATCAAAATTGAAATAAAATAAATATAATAAAACAATTAAAGCGAATAAATAAATGGATAAAATGAAAGCATTCAAAAGGCATGCAATTTAAACACGTAAAGTCACATAGGGCACATAGGATCAAATAAAGTAAGAAATAAGGGATGAGGTGTACCTCCCTTGAGTTGGGGCCCTAATGAATTGAGATTACTTATTTATCCTCCAAAAACAAAGAAAAGGTCAAGGCATCACAGATAACCACATAAATATGAAATTGAATCATCAAAAGCCTTTAAATAATAAAACAGCCTATGTTCATCAAATTAGGACCCAATTAGAAGGAAAGGAAAAGTTTGAGAGATCAATTTGATTAATTTTTCCAATTGCTTGGGCCGTAGTAGAATTAGACAAGAATCCAGGGGTTGGAATGCAATTATTGGAAGCTTTTCATGCAACCCATGCAATCCATGAAGGAAAACAATATTCTGCAACACTTTCTATTAAGCTTTAACAACCGAAACAAAACCTATTGCACCATGTTTTCAAATGCAGATTTCAAATCCGAACCCGCAGCTTTAAACTAGGCAACAAAACTACATAATCACCACCATCCAAACAAGCAGAAAACTCAGAAAGATATCATGCAAAATTCTGGAAAAACATGCAAACATTTGAAGAACAAAAGCTGCTGCAATTTTCTCAATTTCTTATTCAAGCAACCAGGATTAGCGCTATTCATTTTATCATGAGCAAGGTAATTTATGCACGATCAAATCATTGTAATGAAGTAGATAAATGCATCCAAACCGCAAAACAAAGACATGTGGCTTTAACCTTGGTTCGAGCATAACAGAGTACAAGAGAAAGAGAACAAGGCACATAAAAACCGCAATTTCCCTTGCTAGTTTCTGGTTTGGAAAAGAAACATTTTTTTTTTTTAAAAAAAGGAAACCATTTCCACCCATCACACCAAACTAAACCCAAAGCAAGAGGAAAGACAATGCACCCTAGAAATAACAAACAAAACCCAAAAGTTAAGCAAACCAAAAAACTTCAGCAACCCAAGAGAAAAAGAAATCTGTTCGCACAGCTGCAACGAGACCGAGAGTGACTCTCGGCTCCTCTGAGCTCCACTGTATCATCCTAGAAATGACTCAATACAAGTCCTAACTTATTCAAGCACAAAAACCTGGGACAAAGGGGAGAGGGAAGATTCAACAAGGCTCTTGAACATGAAATGCAGCAAAGCAACATAATCCAAATTCCCTGAATACTTGTTAAAATCCTAAACTCTAGCCCTTCAAGATATCAGACCCAAACCAAAAAATGAATGCCAAACGCATGGATAACATTCAGGTCCCTCCCAATTTTGATATGCATTCACAAGAAAGCAATTTTCTTCACTGATTTGAACTGATAGCATGCGATGATCTTAACCAGAAAAGCAATCCCAAATATTTATCAAGCTTCCAAAAGCTATCACCAAAAATGTAACATGGAACGCACATCGAATAGAAAATATGTGCCTAAGAGGAGTTCGTCAGACCTCAGATTCATTCGTTAGTTTCAAAGCTAAAGACTTTTCCAAACACATTTCTAGCACCAGATGTTGTTCATGGTATTTCATTCAAGTATAGACAACAAAAACAAGCAGGTCAATCGAGTCACAGCTTTAGCAAAACAAAGAAAAAGGAAACCGACATGCCCGAGCTGTTGCAACAAGTCGAAAGATTCAATCTTGTTGCAGCAAGCTCTTAAACTAAGGATCCAAGAACGGAGGGCCACACTCACAAAAGAAATCTCAACATCAGCCATCAAGAACACCAAATAAACTTATGATTTTCATAGTCCCGTTACTTAATAACAGAAAAACATCTATAAAACAAAAGCAAAAAAAGAAAACCTTACAGTCACGTTCTTGGTAAAGCTCCCGGCAACAATGGCGGTGGTGAGTTCCTCTTCTGTGGTTGCCACCAGTTCCAACCCTTTTAGCTCTCAACCTTTTCCCTTTTCAGTCTAGCCTAACCACAGCCCCAGCTCTCTTTACTCCAGACCCTAGTCGCTCCCCTCCTTCTCTCACTCCAGCCACCACACCAGATCCTCTATGTCCTCCGTCTCCTAAATTCTGTTTGTTCCTCAGCCGTAACTCTCTCTGTTTCCTTTTCCGCCACCACTATATGCTCCCCTTCTTTTCTAGCTTTCCCAAAGTCTCAGATGAAACCCTTAGCTCTCGTTTCTTTCTAGCCTTTTCTTGCCCGTCTGTTTTTCCTCTCCGATTCTCAGCCGTCACACCCTCCCCTCTTAAACCCTCTCATATCTCTCCTTTATATAGGCATGCAAAATTCCCCCCGTAACCTAAAACCAAGGGATGAGATTTGGAGCTGCATTTTGGCTCTTCTTATCAAACCATCAGATGGCATTTGATTTTGTACCTTTTATGTTGTTGAATCAAAGCCAGGTGATCATGTACTGGCTTGATCCAACGGAGCAACAAAAATCAATGAAAAATGGGACGTCCTTCCGTGCATGATTTCTGCTTGAAATGTGATACGAAGAAAAGGCCAGGATCCTGTGCAACTTAAAGTGCATGAGCTTGCTCTTTTTTTTCTTTTTTTTTACTTAATTTAAGCAAACAAACAACGTTAATTAATTGAAGCTAATTTGCAACAAATTTCCATAAATTAAATCTAAAAGATTAAAACATATTTTTGTGAATAATTTTCTTTTTTTCGAAAAATTTTAATACTAAAATAAAAAAATAAAAAATAAAAAATTAAGCAACTAATTAAGCAAGAAATGAATAATAAATTCCTTTAATCAATAAAAATAAAAAATAATAATTAAAGCTAAATAAGTAAATTTAGTATCTAACAGACTAAAAAAAATGTCTAAATAACATGAAATAAGTAAAAATTTGGTGTCTACAATGGTGATTTTTCTGCCTTCATGAGATGAGTAAGGGTTGGCCATGGAATGATAGCTTTATATTGGGTGAAATGAAGCTTTGGTATGCTAGTTTAGGCTACCTAAAGAAATTTCAGCTTATGCGCACAAATTCCAGTTTTAGGGTTTTCATCTTGCCCTGTTCTGACCAGTGTCATTCAGCCATGATGGAGGTCGAATTCGGCTTAGCTCAAAACATGAAAGTTGTAGGAAATGAAATTTCATAGCTTCCTGTAAAATTTTAGCTCAATTCAAACACGGTAGCATGTGAAAAGACAAAAATACCCTTGACTGCCAGAGGTAGAGCTCTGGGGACCGTTTTGACATTTCACCATTCTGGCCGCGTTTCTTCACCTTGCTCCATATTGAATTAGCATTTGGCCAAAACATAAAAGTTGTATTGCTATGCTTTATCTTTCCAACGCCTTTGAAAACTCCTCAATCAGACTTTTGTAGCCTGAGTTATTGTCAGTTGAACGTAGTGCTATTAACCAGCCTGACGGTGAAATTATGGTTCTGTAAACGATGAATTTGAATTGGATACACTATGAACTAGGTGACAGCCCCACCTTCCCCTAAGGCGAACCAAAGGGGTTACTGAACTGCCTGCCCAGCTCTCGCCAGGACTAACGGTTCGGTATAGAACGAGCAAATACATTCCGGAGCTTACCAACGCGGGTAAACAAATAAAAATGTTAAAATAAAAAAAAATGAAACCGAAGTCGGCTATGAATAGTAACCGACCCGTCAGAACCCAACCAAATATCAAGCAAACATTCACATCTTGAAACTTAGCATTTACAAGCCAAAGTGGCATACAAAAGTATTCAAAAGTGGATACATGTCTGGTTTGCCAAATCAAAAGGAAAACGGTCCCAAAAGTTCATTTAGGGTTTCAACACATGAGCTATACAAAAGATATGTTCAACTAGCTCAATTTGGTAGCCAACTGTCAAATCCAGTCCAAAAGTATTTATTTTCCTCTAAGGAAAACAAAAAGGAACAGAAAGGGGTGAGCTTGCGCTCAATGAGGTACCAGACATATAGCAGTACAATCATGGCATTTCACATTTAACAAATCAGGTACACATGCCAGATGTAAAGTAAATGAACCAATGATTCAAATCAGAAGGATACAGGTGGCTCTCAGGAGCCAAATTCCCATTAGCATCATCGAAGCTTGATCGAAATAATAGTTGACACTCCGTCAACGCTAAAGGAGTAACCAATACCGTAGACTCCACTTTCTTCGATTCCTTCCACCTCACATACCCCACCGGGCCCGAAATCCAATCAGATCAGAAATGGTAATACTCGAGTATACCCGGAATCAAGGGTCTCAATACCCAAAGATCCCAAAACAGACTACCGTGATTCGTTATCTAATCGACCAGGCCCTTGCCGGCCCGACTCGAGTAGCTGGCCACAGGTGTTGAGCTCAGAGGTCACAGAAAGGTCGTTGGACACAAGCTTCCAAACGACGTCAGAACAGATACAGATCCAGATACAGATAACAGATACAGATACAGATAGCAGATTCAAATACGCGTTCAAAATTGGCATATGAACAGACCAGAGAACGAGTGTGATAAAGTACACCCTCGCCTCCCTTTTATCAAAACAGTATTTGGCTCCAACAGTCATAAATCAAGTATTCAGATATTCAGATATTTCACATAACGGGTAGCAGGTAGTGGAACACTCACCGGGGTCAGTGCAGATAGCTCTCAAAAGAGAGCTTTAATCACCAAGAAACCCTAAGATAATCCAAAGAAAACAATTGAAGGCTCCACTTTCAAAATCGAGTATACAGAATGCACATGTGAGGCTCGACTACCAGTCGTATGCCTCGCTAAATAATGATTAAAGCAAGGGTGCAAAACATGAATTTTTGGAAACGAAAAGGTAAAATGAAGACCTAGGCTCAAACAACCCAAAAGTCCTTCGCTCAAATCACAAGTAAATCCAACTAGCCTTCAAGTAAAATTTCGGCAGCATATCCCTTGTGTTTACCTAATTTCCAGCCATCATGGCTTCATTATTTCCTCAAATCAGTCCCAACATCTCGTACAAAAATAATCTCATTCCCAAAAGCCATTCACTAGGCTTAATGGCATTCAAGTACAAAATTTAGTTAGGAAATGACCGGATATGAAAGTCAAGCCCTAAACTATTCAAATAAACACAATAAGACTCGATTACAAGTCATAAACCAATTCTACATACTACCAAAACAGGGTTCCCTAAGCATACACAAACAATAGAGGAAACCAGAAAAATCCGGAAATGATTTAGCTTTAGCCCTGAAAAAAATAGTTTTTGTCCTCATTTTGCGGTAATGGTGCCAAAGGCACTACGATTATCGGATGAAGGTGAAAGACCCACCGTTTCGAAGCTAAGAGATAGGGCTAAGACATTACAGAAGGTCACTCAACCCAGTTTCGAGTGTAACCAGGTCAAAAATGCAAGATTCTATACCAGAATCTAAAAAACAGATTCACAGAACGCATTCTAGTGGAAACATCATAACTCAGGCTCTCCAAGTCCAAATCCAGAAATTCCAATACCAGATGAAATCTAAGAAACAGGGCTAAATTTCATCAGAAGGCCTCAATAGCCAATTCGGAAGCAATTCCTGCCAAAACAAACAATTACAGGCGCAATTCTTACATTCCGGTAAAACCAGAATAGCAATAGTAATTTCGACTGTTCTCACTCTACGCTACTCCGATTGACCTGAAATTTTGTGGGCACCTCTAAAATGTCATTCCCTAAAACTTTCATGTTTTAATCCAAGGCCAATTCGGCCTCTAACTAGGAGCTAAAAATTCGGGCAAAATGTTCCTTCACAAAACCTAATTTTCTGAAATTTCTTCCAAAACAGAAATTGATTGCAATTGTCCACTTTTTCCACCTTCTAGAATCATTATATGCCATTTCCAATCATCGTAGATAGCCACACAACCATGCTTATATTAAAACAGAAAAATCCCCAAAAATAATAAAACTTCATCACTTCAACCACAAATCAAGAAATAATCCATAATATTGCATCTCATACTACCACTAATCATGATTTAAGCATCAATTAAAGGAGGAGGGTGGTTCTTCACAACTCACCTTAGAAACAAGAGAGAGAGAGCAATAGGTCCTCTTGGCTTTCCAAATAACTCCACAAATCAACTCACTAACACTAATTGAAGAGGTTTTATGGAAGGAATTCAAGATGAAACGGTTAGTTTGTGAGATTGGGCAAGATTGGAGCAAGAAACTTAGAAGCTTTTCTTTCTTTTCTTGTAGGAAGAGGTTCGGCCAAGAGGAAGACAAAAATGAGGAATTTTTGGTGAATTTTTTATTTATTTGGTCAATGATATGAAAATGAATAGTGGACTTACAAGTTCCTCCAATCAAATGGTGACACTTGTCACTTATTTAATGCAAGTCTATCACTTTGTTCCCTCTTACATCAATCCAAATAGCTTCCTCTAATTATCTCTTAACACCCGGTAAATTAAACCCAGTATCCGAAACTTAACCTAGTTGGCCGAATTTTTCCGAACTTTTCGTACTAGTGGGTCCCACGTCCGGTATACGCTCTTAATTTCTCAAAAACTATTCGATACTAGAAAAATCATCTAAAAACTATATTTACTCATAAAAATTATATAGAAAAATTTCCGGATACAGAAAGTGCAGAAAACAAGCCATTGAAGATAAGAAAACCTAGAAAGATAATAAAACCTAGAAAATGGAAAAGTTACGGGTTCTCACACTCTCTCCCCCTTAAAGAAATTTCGCCCTCGAAATTTTCTTATCCACGGAATCTATCAAAATCTATGGTACCCAACGGACCATACCTTCTACGTCCTCAGACGAGTCAGGATCCTGTTGGTGTTCTAAAGAATACACCTGAGCCGGTACCTTGGATCCAGTCCCTTCCTTTTCCGACTGTCCAGGGTTAGTCTTGGTTGGTTGCGGGGTCCCTTTTCCTTTTCGCAATCGAATTGGGCAGTCAGCAATCCGATGATCGGCACTTCCCCAGCGCAGACATTTTCCCTCTTTCTTCCAACAATTTGCCTCCGTATGATTTGGCCCTCCGCAATATCCACAGGGACCACGAGTAACAGAGACCGGTCCTCCCCAGGGCTCTATCCAACATCCACGAGAACAACACCATTTATCTTAATCAAGGTTGATCACGTTTAACCACACCCGAACAAACCATATGAAGTTCCATAGAATCGCCTATCTAGTTCGCCTAAGTCCTTTCTAACCTAGGCTCTCATTGAGTTAGTAGCCGGGCACGAGAATCCCAAATAAGATAATTCACAACTCGAGCCGGCCGGTCCCAAGAGTAAATCATCCATATTAAAGATTCCTACCCGACATACATACCTAGCTTCCTCAAGTCCCATGATAAAGATCCTTACTCTTATAACATGCACCGTTCATAGCTTATGCTCAAAAGAGCACTTATACCTTTCACGAAAGCAGGACCATAACACCACTTGGCCCCAAACTCACTCCGCGCAGAGACCACGCGAAGTGGCTCTGATACCACCTGTGACAGCCCCACCTTCCCCTAAGGCGAACCAAAGGGGTTAGCGAACTGCCTGTCCAACTCTCGCCAGGACTAACGGTTCGGTATAGAACGAGCTAATACATTCTGGAGCTTACCAACGCGGGTAAACAAATCAAAATGTAAAAAAAAAAAAAATGAAACCGAAGTCGGCTATGAATAGTAACCGACCCGTCAGAACCCAACCAAATATCAAGCAAACATTCACATCTTGAAACTTAGCATTTACAAGCCAAAGTGGCATACAAAAGTATTCAAAAGTGGATACATGTCTGGTTTGCCAAATCAACAGGAAAACGGTCCCAAAAGTTCATTTAGGGTTTCAACACATGAGCTATACAAAAGATATGTTCAACTAGCTCAATTTGGCAGCCAATTGTCAAATCCAGTCCAAAAGTATTTATTTTCCTCTAAGGAAAACAAAAAGGAACAGAAAGGGGTGAGCTTGCGCTCAATGAGGTACCAGACATATAGCAGTAAAATCATGGCATTTCACATTTAACAAATCAGGTACACATGCCAGATGTAAAGTAAATGAACCAATGATTCAAATCAGAAGGATACAGGTGGCTCTCAGGAGCCAAATTCCCATTAGCATCATCGAAGCTTGATCGAAATAATAGTTGACACTCCGTCAACGCTAAAGGAGTAACCAATACCGTAGACTCCACTTTCTTCGATTCCTTCCACCTCACATACCCCACCGGGCCCGAAATCCAATCAGATCAGAAATGGTAATACTCGAGTATACCCGGAATCAAGGGTCTCAATACCCAAAGATCCCAAAACAGACTACCGTGGTTCGTTATCTAATCGACCAGGCCCTTGCCGGCCCGACTCGAGTAACTGGCCACAGGTGTTGAGCTTAGAGGTCACAGAAAGGTCGTTGGACACAAGCTTCCAAACGACGTCAGAACAGATACAGATCCAGATACAGATAACAGATACAGATACAGATAGCAGATTCAGATACGCGTTCAAAATTGGCATATGAACAGACCAGAGAACGAGTGTGATAAAGTACACCCTCGCCTCCCTTTTATCAAAACAATATTTGGCTCCAACAGTCATAAATCAAGTATTCAGATATTCAGATATTTCACATAACGGGTAGCAGGTAGTGGAATACTCACCGGGGTCAGTACAGATACCTCCCAAAAGAGAGCTTTAATCACCAAGAAACCCTAAGATAATCTAAAGAAAACAATTGAAGGTTCCACTTTCAAAATCGAGTATACAGAATGCACATGTGAGGCTCGACTACCAGTCGTATGCCTCGCCAAATAATGATTAAAGCAAGGGTGCAAAACATGAATTTTTTGAAACGAAAAGGTAAAATGAAGACCTAGGCTCAAACAACCCAAAAGTCCTTCGCTCAAATCACAAGTAAATCCAACTAGCCTTCAAGTAAAATTTCGGCAGCATATCCCTTGTGTTTACCTAATTTCCAGCCATCATGGCTTCATTATTTCCTCAAATCAGTCCCAACATCTCGCACAAAAATAATCTCATTCCCAAAAGCCATTCACTAGGCTTAAAGGCATTCAAGTACAAAATTTAGTTAGGAAATGACCGGATATGAAAGTCAAACCCTAAACTATTCAAATAAACACAATAAGACTCGATTACAAGTCATAAACCAATTCTACATACTACCAAAACAGGTTTCCCTAAGCATACACAAACAATAGAGGAAACCAGAAAAATCCGGAAATGATTTAGCTTTAGCCCTGAAAAAAACAGTTTTTGTCCTCATTTTGCGGTAATGGTGCCAAAGGCACTACGATTATCGGATGAAGGTACAAGACCCACCGTTTCGAAGCTAAGAGATAGGGTTACGAAATTACAGAAGGTCACTCAACCCAGTTTCGAGTGTAACCAGGTCAAAAATGCAAGATACTATACCAGAATCACAAAAACAGATTCACAGAACGCATTCTAGAGGAAACATCATAACTCAGGCTCTCCAAGTCCAAATCCAGAAATTCCAAAACCAGATGAAAGCTAAGAAACAGGGATAAATTTCATCAGAAGGCCTCAACAGCCAATTCGGGAGAAATTCCAGCCAAAACAACCAATTACAGGCGCAATTCTTACATTCGGGTCAAACCAGAACAGCAATAGTAATTTCGACTTTTATCATTCTACACTACTCCGATTGACCTGAAATTTTGTAGGAACCTTTAAAATGTCATTCCCTACAACTTTAATGTTTTAATCCAAGGCCAATTGGGCCTCTAACTAGGAGCTAAAAATTCGGGCAGAATGTTCCTTCACAAAACCTAATTTTCTGAAATTTCTTCCAAAACAGAAATTGATTGCAATTGTCCACTTTTTCCACCTTCTAGAATCATTATATACCATTTCCAATCATCATATATAGCCACACAACCATGCTTATATTAAAACAGAAAAATCCCCAAAAATAATAAAACTTCATCACTTCAACCACAAATCAAGAAATAATCCATAATATTGCATCTCATACTACCACTAATCATGATTTAAGCATCAATTAAGGGAGGAGGGTGGTTCTTCACAACTCACCTTAGAAACAAGAGAGAGAGAGCAATAGGTCCTCTTAGCTTTCCAAATAACTCCACAAATCAACTCACTAACACTAATTGAAGAGGTTTTATGGAAGGAATTCAAGATGAAACGGTTAGTTTGTGAGATTGGGCAAGATTGGAGCAAGAAACTTGGAAGCTTTTCTTTCTTTTCTTGTAGGAAGAGGTTCGGCCAAGAGGAAGACAAAAATGAGGAATTTTTGGTGAATTTTTGATTTATTTGGTCAATGGTAAGAAAATGAATAGCGGTCTTACAAGTTCCTCCAATCAAATGGTGACACTTGTCACTTATTTAATGCAAGTCTATCACTTTGTTCCCTCTCACATCAATCCAAATAGCTTCCTCTAATTATCTCTTAACACCCGGTAAATTAAACCCAGTATCCGAAACTTAACCTAGTTGGCCGAATTTTTCCGAACTTTTCGCACTAGTGGGTCCCACGTCCGGTATACGCTCTTAATTTCTCAAAAACTATTCGATACTAGAAAAATCATCTAAAAACTATATTTACTCATAAAAATTATCTAGAAAAATTTCCGGATATAGAAAGTGCAGAAAACAAGCCATTGAAGATAAGAAAACCTAGAAAGATAATAAAACCTAGAAAATGGAAAAGTTACGGGTTCTCACAGGTTGCCTGTGATTATTAGTCGTGGCTCGTGAAGTAGCCCTCTTTCTTTACCAAAAAAAAAAAAAAAAGTTACCCATTTTGGGTTTGGAGGGACTCCCACTCTATTTACACTATTTCGTCAAATAAGAAGTCTATAGGCACAGAAAAAAGACTTATACTAAAGGTAGCTACATCTCTTCTCGTAAATTTGGTTATGTGAGTTTTTTTCCCTCTTCTCCTCAGGGTTTGTTGTTTTGTATGTGGTTGATGGGTAGTTTTATTCCCGTTCGTTTTCTTTTTGGTTTCCTATTTGTTGTGCGACTAATGGTAATATTCGTCTCTTGGGGTGATTGCTATTATAATTATGCTCTTGGGTGTCATAGTTTGTTGTTACTAATAATTCGTTGCTGCCTATTGAAGAATTAGCCTAAATGGTATGTGTGATGCTTTCAAATAAGTTTAATTTAGTTTCTATGGTTGCATGTGAGTTTTACTTTTTTCCACTGGTATTTATGTGTGGATTTGGCTATGTTGCTCTTAACCTTAAATGAGTTAGACAATTGATTTGTTTGTTATAGCTAGTGATGATTCAATGCAAGCGATTGCTTGACTATATTCAAATGTTGACTATATTTAGATGTGATAGTGATTTTTTAGTTTAGTATTCGGATCTGTTTACTCTTTCTTTCTCTGGTTAGAATTGAATTAGACTTGGACTATTTTTTTTTCTAATTTGGGTTATCTTTTGTTGTGTATTATTTGATTAAGATCCGGTTGTGATTTTTGGGTCTATTCCTTCTACCATTTTGTTTACTATTGCAGATTGGTGACTCAGGAATGGACCAACATAGAGTGTATGCAAGTCTAGAAGAAGTTTATGCTGGAAAATTGAAGCGACATGAACGGCATGCTACTGCTTACCGTAGGAGAGGATTCGTGAATTGTTGGGTACAAGCACAGTGACTGTGACGGCTTTTAATATACGTGAACTAGTTTTTGTTACCCAGCTAAGGGGAGAAATGGTAGACCCTTCATCAGTCTCAGAATCTTTGTTGGCATCAAAGGTAATATGTAGCTAGGAGCTTATGCTAGTCAGCCACGATAGCTGCATCGAAATCAATCAGTGTTAAGTTCATGTGCTGAGGCGGGTTGTGAGAACCCGTAATTTTTTTCCCATTTTCTAGGTTTTCTTATCTTTCATGGCTTGTTTTCTGCATTTTCGTGATTAGAAAAAATTCTAGATCCTTTTAAGGAGCAGATATAGTTTTTAGATGATTTTTCTAGTATCGAATAGGTTTTGAGAAATTAAGAGCGTATACCGGACGTGGGACCCACTAGTGCGAAAAGTTCGAAAAAATTCGGCCAACTAGGTTAAGTTTTGGATACTGGAATTAATTTATCGGGTGTTAAGAGATAATTAGAGGTTGCTATGTGCATTGATGTGAGAGGGAACAAAGGGATAGAGATGCATTAATAGAGTGACAAGTGTCACTTGGACATTGGTGGCACTTTTTGACTACTATTCACACTTTTACCATTTGGTTAAAATAACTCAAAATTGACCAAAAATTCACTCAAAATTTGCTCTTCATAGCCGGCCCTCTCCTCCAAGAAAGAAAGAAAGAAAACTCTTCAAATTCTTGCCTCCATCTTGCTCAAATTCAACTAATCAACCACTTAATCTTGCTTTTGTTCCATAGAAACCTTTAAGTGAGTGATTGTGAGGTGTTTGGTGGAGTTATTTGGAAAGCTAAGAGGACTAGTTGCTCTCTTTCTTGTCTTCCCAAGGTGAGTGGTGAAGGATCCCTTTCCTCCCTCTAAGGATGCTTAAATCATGATTGGTAGTAGTATAAGATGCACTGTTATGGTTTATATCGTGAGTTTTGGTTGAATTGATGAAGTTTTATAATTTTTGGGGATTTTTCTGTTTTCATATGAATATGATTATGTGGTCATGTATGATGATTGGAAATGGTATTTGAGGAAGTTAGAAGGTGGAAAAAGTGGTTAATTGCAAGCAATTTCTGTTTTGGAAGAAAACTGGAAAATTAGGGTTCTTGGAAATTACATTCTGCCCGGTTTTGTAGCTCATAGTTAGAGGCCGAATTGGCCTTGGATTAAAACATGAAAGTTGTAGGGAATGATATTTTAGAGGTTCCTAAATAATTACAGGTCAATCGGAATAGCGTAGCTTGAGAAAAGTCGAAATTACCCTTGCTGTCCTGGTTTTACCCGAATTTGGGAATTGCTTCGGTAATTGGTTATTTTGATTAGGAATGCTTCCGAATTGGTTGTTGAGGCCTTCTGATGAAATGTAGCCCTGTTTCTTAGCTTTCATATGGATTTAGATTTTCTGGATTTGGACTTATGTAGGCTGTTTTATGATGTTTACACTAGAATGCGTTCTGTGAATCTGTTTTTGCGGTTCTGGTATAGTAGATTGCATTTTTGACCTGGTTACACTCGAAACTGGGTTGAGTGACCTTCTACAATATTGTAGCCCTATCTCTTAGCTTCGAAACGGTGGGTCTTGGACCTTCATCCGATAATTGTAGTGCCTTTGGTGCCATTACCGTAAAATGAGGTCGAAAACTGTTTTTTTCAGGGCTAAAGCTAATGCCATTTCCGGATTTTCTGGTTTCCCCTAATGCTTGTATATGGTTATGGAACCCTATTGGGGTCGTGTTTGGCATTGGTTTATGACTCGTTATCGAGTCTCAATGTACTTGTTTGCATGTTTTAAGGCGTGACAGTGGTTCACGACGTTCTTTTGACGGAAGTGCATGAAACACCATTTGCAAGCTTGGTGAGTGTACTACTCACTTGTGTGTTACTATATGGCTTTGATACTTGAACTTGACGCATTGAATGTTAATTGATTGAAGTGAGAGCATACTTTCTCACTCTCACTTATTGTTTATCATGTTATTGGAATGTTACATGAAATGTTACATGAAATGAAAGTACTTGACTTGGTGTCGATTGGATGAGTATCCAACGACTACAATGGTTATCATTGAGCTCAACCCCATTGGTAGTTGATTGAATCGAGCCGGCAATGGCTTGTTCGTGCCAATTAATGATCCTTGGGGAAATGTTATATGGAATCTTGTAGTATGAGAGACTCTCGATTCCGGTATACTCGAGTAATACCACAGTGCAAGTGTTTGGAGTTCGGGCCCGGTAGGGGGATGTTAGGTGGAAGGAATGGAAGTAAAGTGAAGTCTACGGTTGGTTACTTGTAAACATTGGTGGAGAGTCAATGAGATCCGATCAAGAATGCAAACGAGGAAAAGGGCTCTTGAGAGCTGCCCGTATCCTTTTATCACCACCATTAATGTGTGCCTTTGTCTACTTTTGATGTATTGAAATGAAAAGCTTGATGCTTATATGAACTTGGTTGCTTGAGTAGTATTATCTCACTGGGCAATTAGCTCACTCTATTCCTTTTGTTTTCCTTACAGGAAAATAAATACTTTTGGACTGCAATTGATAGTTGATTGTCGAATTGAGCTAGTTGGACATATCTTTTGTATAGCTCAATGATTGAAACCCTAAATGTACTTTTGGGGCGTTTTCTCTTTTGATTTGGCAAACCGTGTATATATCCACTTTTGAATACTTTTGTATGGCACTTTGGTTTGTAAATGATAAATTTCAAGATGTGTATGTTTGCTTGTTATTTGGTTGGGTTCTGACGGGTCGGTTACTATTCATGGCCGACTCCGGATTTCATTTTTTTTAGTTGGGTTATTTTGCCATTTTGACTTGTTTACGCGCGTTTATAAGTTCCGGAACCCGATAGATCGCTCTAAACTGCACCGTTAGTCCTGGCGAGAGCTGGGCAGGCAGTCCGCTAACCCCATTGGTTCGCCTTAGGGGAAGGTGGGGCTGTCACACGGGTGTTGCCGTGTTGAACATTCTGAGCCTGTAGTTTCTTACTATCGTAGCCTCAAAATTATTGTATCCTTTATTTGATTAGGAATTGTTCTTTTTGATGAGGTAGTATAAAGACCTATTAAAATTGTGACGAACCCACCTCCCCCTAGGGCGTACCTAAGGGTTTGGTGGATCACCTGCCCAACTCTCGTCAGGATTCACTGTATTCACTTCAATCAATTCTCAAAATAATCGTTCAAACCTCCTAAATAACATTTAAGTTTTACAATTCAACCAATCATTTAAACTTAATTACAAACCAAAAGTAAAATGTAAGATAGAACATCAAATATCTAAAATACATTCTATCGACCAAAGCACAAGTACAAGAGGGTTATATACCCTAGTTCACGCTTATTTGCTCCGAACATCCACTCCTGTAAGGAAAACAAACTAAACGAATAAGATAAAAGTCCAGTGAGGTTTCCAAACAAGCATTCATGCAATAAATCACGGACATATTACATTTAGCAACAACCAACCAAGGAAAACATTTGAAGCATTCAAATAACAATAGCACATTCAGTAGAAGGATACATGCTCACTTAGAGTCATTCATTCATTCAGTCATTTAGTCATTTAGTCTCTGACCATTTCTCCCTTATACCTCCAACATGTGAAAACATTTGAAATAAAACTCCAACAGTGATCATTTCATTCAGTCAGTCATTTTATTCATTGCATTTCATTCACTGGCCAGTACTCCACCAAATTTCGTGGTCATACTCGAGTATACCAAACACTGTCCCAGGGTCACCAGTCACGGACCGAGTCTGTTTCTAGCTCGAGTTGACTGGCAATGAAGGGCAAGGGCCCAATTCAGCCAATGCGGTAAAGTACATATGGCTTACATTCATGCACAGGTAACATTCAATCATTTGATCATTGAAAATTCATATTCACTTAGGTCGAGTGCGATAAAGTACACACCCGTCCATGGAAAATCCGTTTATCAATAATTGGAAAGCATTTAACATTTACACCATCATGCACAAATATTCAACATATTCACTTATTGCATAAACATGCAAGAAACACTCACCACTTGATCACAAGCATTTCACTTCAACCCTGGTTCGTCCTCTTGGACAGGCTCAAATCCTGTGGTCATGTAATCCATCAAGAGTCTAGCTACTTAAAGCCAAGATGATGAGAAAATACGAAATTCGAAACTTCTCTTAGCAACCATAGAAACTACAGGTTTACCCAAAGAAAGTTAGGTTTAAAACCTAGAAACGTTTTCCGAAAGTTTTCCAAGTCCCACTCAGTTCATTTGATAAAATCTCAGCTTTGGTGACCCTTTTTGAAAAGGTATAACTTGAGTTCCGTTGGACAAAAAATCACAAAACTTACACCATTCGAAAATAGACTCGAAGCATTAACAAGATTTAGAAGACATCTTTATGAAATTTAACTCATAAATTAGTCAAATTTCAGTTCGAAACTCACAGCTATCACATGTGCAAAAACAGAACACTCATGATTTTTAAGAAACTTTGCAGATTTTCTAGTATTTATAGAAGTTGAACCAAACTCTGAATTTTATACCGTTGGAAGCTTTATGAGTCTAGTTTCAAACACAACAAACAGAACTCAATTCGATTTTCTATACGAATTTATAGCCAATTTCCCAAATTTACACAGAGCTCCCTGCGAAAATTTTCCAGCAAGCAAATAGTTTGGAAAACTAGGTTTTTCCCTTCTTAAACCTCTTTGTTTTGGCTCAAAATCAACATACATATGAAGAGTAAGGTTTTAGCAAATATCTTGAACAAGAGTATGTCAAAATCACCACAAAATTTCTGAAAAGCAAGCTGAAATTCCCTCTCTGCCTCTCGGCCAGCCATAACAGAAAATTTTCAGTAAAATCTCCATAAAAATTTCAACTTTCTTACTTAATTCCATGGCAAATACACTATATCATATAACTAACATGTCATGAGGCTTATGACATATATTCTTGGCAAGAAAATCCATCACAACTCCACATATAAATAAAGCTTCAAATAACCACATCAAGGTTTGAATTTTGCCTCTCAAAGCTGGAAATTGCATACCAAGACTATAAATTTCCTATTAAAGCTGGAAATTTACCACTAAAGCTGGAAAATCATATATAGAAGCTAGAAAGCCTCATATCAAAGCTAAAAATTTCATATCCAACCTCATATCAAAGTTAAAACATTTTTATCAAGGCTGACCAATACATTTCAAAGCTGAAAATTGCAACCTACTATGTAAAACCATGAATCTTCCATGAAATCCATCACAATCAAGTCATATGTTGCTTAAATTTCAAGACAAGAAGGAAAAGAGATATGTCTTAGTGATATAACTCAAACTCTAAGAGAAATGGCAAGGCAAGAGTTGTTCTTCCTCCAAAAAACTCCACCAAGGCTCACCTCCAAACCTCCCTCAAGATTGATTGGAGTGAATTAGGGTTTTACGTCGATTTTCTCAAGAAATCAAAACTGGATTTTTTTTGTGGTTTTCTCCCTTTTTTCTCCTCCCCAAATTCGTCCAAGGCCAAGGAACAAGAAGAAGAAATAGTGAAATGGTAAGAGCTCAAGTTGGATAAGAAGAAAACTTGGTCTTGATCAAGGGTCTTGGTCAAACTTTGAGAGATGAGTGACAAATGGCAAGGTAAGGTTCCATTCCTATCTCTTTGTCTCTCTTGTGTTTCTTATAGCCAATCTATTTTGTGTTCCTCTAATACATTGTTAACACTTCTAATCGCATAATTCCTCTAGTACCACATCCGTTCTCGTCCACCAAATATAATTTGCACACCGCACTAATCGGCCAAACTACTATAATACTGTACAAAACTTAACATGCACCAACTTATAAAAAGAGAAAAGAGAGAAATCTTGACTTAACCTTTAAAATCACATCAAATTAAGGCTAGTAAATAGGTAAGTAAAGTAAAATAAAAGAAAATATAAATTAACTCTTTTTTTTCAAAAATAAGAGAAAGTAGAAAATAAATTTTGGGTCCTCACAAAAATACACGCATATTTTTTGGTATTAAAAATGCAAGCATGTTTTTATAAAGTAGCAACTTGGAGATATTTGGTTTTGCATTGAGATCAGAAGGTATTGTAGTTAGTTTTGGTATAGACATAATACTCCATTGTATATGCTTGATGCCTTCACTAATTGCAGAGTTAGACATATAGGATTATGTTATTATTTTAGCATCAAAAGTAGTAATTTTAAACAGCCCTTTTTGCGTGTATTTAATATAAGGAATCATATAGTGAAATTTTGAGTGTAGTGGATTAGTATTATATATACTGTGTTGAACATTCTGAGTCTATAGTTTCTAACTATAGTAGCCTTAAAATTATTATATTCTTTGATTGATTAGGAATTGTTCTTTTGGATTAGGAATTATGAAGACCTATTAAACTATATGCATATTTTTTTGGTAATAAAAATGCATCCATGTTTTTCTAAAGTAGGAAGTTGGAGATGTTTGGTTTTGCATCAAGATTAGAAGGTATTGTAATTGGGTTTGGTAAATACTTCATTGTATATGCTTGATGCCTTCGTTAATTGTACTGTTGGACATATTGGATTATGTTATTATTGTAGCATTAAAACTGCTAATTTTAAATGGCCATTTTTACATGTATTTAATATAAAGAATCAATGGTGAAATTCTGAATATAGTGGATTAGCATCCCATACCTAAATCATATGTGAGAATTTTGTTTCATTGATTTAATAGTTGTATTTTTAGAACCAAAGATCGGAGCATCTTATTTTATGCTATTGTTTTAAGCTTGAATTATTTATCATTGATGTTTTTGTGTGCACTCAATCCCAGCATCAATGCTTTGAAGGATTGGAGCCTTTGGGATAGCAAAATGAGACATCTTAGTCATGTTCTTTGCCAATACAAACGCCTTTGATTGGTTTAGAGCCAAAGTAAAATGCTGATTGTGGCATGTTCAATGCATACTCAAACATGAATAGTATGCTACCTTTACTTTTGAGATTACAAATTATAATGTAAGACACTAATGAGAATGTACTATCCTTAAATTTTGGTGGTTTGTGATAATGCGTGGCTGTTGTAGATTCTAGAGAGAAATGTATTGCAACAGATATGCATGGAGTTGGAAATTTTGAAAAGGGAGATATTCTAAGAGATATTTGTAAGCATCAAAACAATTGTATGTTAAGTTCTCTACAAAAAAGCCAACATCAATATTGGC
This sequence comes from Coffea eugenioides, assembly GCF_003713205.1. Taxonomy (NCBI): domain Eukaryota; kingdom Viridiplantae; phylum Streptophyta; class Magnoliopsida; order Gentianales; family Rubiaceae; genus Coffea; species Coffea eugenioides. The sequence goes on from NC_040043.1 coordinate 22,599,025, forward strand.
CACAGCATTTGCTAGAACCAATATTAGGAGTACGTAAACAAATCTCTAGATGTTTGTGAGAGTGCAGCATCTCATTTGTCTACTAGCGGCTTAGATTGTCTAGGCTTCACAACAAATCATGAGACTTTTGGATATATGGAAGGGACTCTACGGCTGCAGATGGATTATGTGAGGACTCGAAAATTATTTTTATTTTATCCTATTTCTTTGAGTACATTTTCTTTACTTTACTTTATTTCCTTAATTTTTCATATATTTTTATAAGTGAGTCAAGTTTTAAATCATTTTCCATGTATAAGTTAGTACATGTTAAGTTCGAGGTGCATTATGGAGGTAGGACCAGCTAACGCAGTACGTGCAACAAATTTTTAAAGATTAGGAGGAATTTTATGCAAAGGGATATTATTTTATAAGGTGCTAAGGGCTAATTAGAGGTCGATAAGATATTTTAGCATTTGGGAGACAATAGGAAGATTATTAACCATAGCAAGCCACTTGTCGCAAAAGCCATGGTTCTTTGACTTTGACTAAGACATTCTTATACCTTTAATTAACAAAAAAATTGACCAAAAATCCTCTCAATTCCTTCTTCCTTGGCCGGCCATTGTGAGTGAGAGAAGAGAAGAAAAACCTCAACTTCCGACTTCCAATCTTGCTTGAATCTTGAGTTTTAACCTTTAATCTTGCAAACTACTCCATAAAAGGTGACATCTAAGGAGGATTAAAGGCTTTGGTGGAGTGATTTGGGAGAAAGAAGCACTTGGTTTCCATTTCTTCCTAGGGTATTAAGGTAACTATGTCAAGAAACTCTCTTTTCTTTTATTACTTGCTTATGAGGAGTTTTAAGGTTTGATTTTGGTAGTTTTCATGAGAAATTTTATGGTTTAAGTGGTGATTCAAAATTTCATCTTTCATGATGAAATTTTAGTTTTGATATGATGCTTTGAGCTTGGCCATGATCTAGTAGCTTTGCCATGTGAATTTTCTAACTTTTATATGTTATTTTGGCTTGCTTATGAAAAATTTCAGCTTATGATTATGAATTTCAGCCTAGGGTTTAATTTTTCTTGTTTGAATAGGTGATGGTTATATGCTATGTATATACTTGATTTAGTGAGTTGTTGGCCTGGTATGTATATGATTGATTTGAGGCTGTTTTATGGTAAGAATGAAGCCTTGAAAATGGCTGAAAATTAGGGAAAATAAGGGGAAGTGCGGCTGAAAATTTTTCCTGCATGAGACTTTGAGCAGTCTTGAAAAATCTGTTATATCTTGGTGTAGAAAAATTCGAATTGAGTTTTGATTGTTGTGTTTGAAACTAGATTCAGAGTACTTCTACCGTGAAAATTCATGAATTTTTCTCAATTCCTATGAATATCTGTGATTTTCCAAAGTTGACTGAATTTACACACCTGTTCTGTTTTTCTACCAGATGAAGCAGCAATTTGAGACTGGAATTTGACTGAATTGTGGACAGAATCTTACAACTATGTCTTCTGGGAAACTGTAACCCTTTGAATCTATTTTCCAACAGTATAAATTTTATAAATTTTGGATTTAAGAAGCTTGAGATATGATTTTTCAAATAACATCGCGCAAACCTGGAGAAAATTCTGTTCTTCGAAAGCTATTCTTGCTTTCATTTCCAAATTCAAGTTGGAGTTATAGAACCATTATGAGCTTAGTTTTATGATTGGAGTTGAGATAACTTGGTTGGTTCGGAAGTGTTTTCCTTTGAATATGGTAGCTTGGAGTAGTGGATCTCATGGCGCTTTACATACTTGAATTTAGGACTTAAAGGTGAGGCCGGAAGTGCTCCTGAGGCAAACACTTAAGCTTGTTGCCGTGGTGAGTGTTCCAACTGCATGTTTCGTGCTCATTGTTGCTTGAAATTGCTAGGCACATGATTGTCGATTCATAGGTAAGTGTGTACTTTATCGCACTTGATCTAACTTGACTAAACTTTTGATATCTTGTTCATGCATGTAACAGCAATATAATTTACAAGTAACTTATATCTGGATTATAAATACTTGAAATGTTTGACAACATGATATGCTGATCTTACTTGTGACGTGATCTTGTCTAGGCGAGTGTGCCTTTATGTGCACTCGACCTTCATGAACTTGAAGTAATTAATCCTGCGTGCAGACTTGCATGTTTATGTTCATGGAACTGTAGACCGGGCTGCATTCCTCTTGCAGCGGTTGAACTAGGCCCTTGGACCCTTATCCGAGACATCGGGTAAGTGAAAACTTGGGTTACTCATACGTATGCTTGAATATAGGTCGATAACAGCTGAATTGTCCCCTCATTGGACCTCTTGCTTTAGACCAGCCTCAGAGCAGTCGGGTAAGTTGGGCAACCTTGGGTAAAGGACAAATTCCTAACCTGTTTACTTCCAACTGGAAATTTATGACTTGAACTCTGATATTTCTGAATACGGAGCGTTAAGTGACAACTAACGTCTCCAATCATTAACTGCGTGAGCGTTGGATAACACCCAACGACTCCACTCTTGAATACTTGAATACTTGGGGCTATAAGCCAGATCTTGAATACTTGAATATCTAGGGTTATAAGCCCAACCCCATGGCTAGTTGGTCAAATTGAGCCGGTAAAGGGCTTGGTCGAGGAGATTGATGAACCATGGGTAATTTTGGTATTCGGGCCCGGTAGGGGGATGATCGGGGGACGGAGATTGACGTTTAGTGGTGATCTATGGACATTATAATTTCCTGGTTGACGAAGAGTCAACGGACCTCGGACAAGCAGTTGTGGAACCTGCACCTGAGAGCAGCCTATATCCTTTTGACATAAATGTGCTCTTTACCGTATATTAATGCATGATCTACCTGGTTACCTGATTACTAAGCCATATGTCACGGTCTGCTCGAGTATGACTTGTTTTCCGATATCCTGTGAATAATATCATGTATACGAGTTTACTTGCCAGTTTTCTTGGAACCTCACTGGGCTTTTAGCTCATTCTATGAATTTGTTTTCCTTACATGAGAGGTTAAATTGGGGAAGGCCTAGATTTCATCTAAATTTGTTAGTTGCTCACGCGAGTACTCCATATGTCTAGCTGGTTTGCTTGGTTTGATTTTTGCAAGTATGACTCCTTGGCTATATTTACAGATTGTGTGGGCATTGCAGGTCCATAAGTATACACATTGAAAGTTGTAATTGATACGAAGCTTTTATTACTGAGGTTATTTATAAATTTCATGATGCGTGATCGAGTCCTAGCGAGAGTTGGCCAGGCGGTCCGCCAAACCCTTGGGTACGCCCCAGGGGAGGTGGGGCTGTTATAGGTGGTATCAAATCTGCTTCGTGTGGTCTCTGCGCGAGGTAAGCTTGGGTCGAGAGGTGTTATGGTCCCGATTATGTAAATAAGTAGAGAGGATTAGGTGCTCTTCTTGAACGTAAGTTGTGAATCATGAATGTTATAGGCGTAAAACATCTATCATGATATTTGGGGAAAATTAGTTATTTATGTCTGGTAGGAATCTTAAATGTGGTTGATTTACACTTGGGAGTGGCCAGCTCAAGTTATGAATTATTCTATTTTTGGATTCTAATACCCGAATACCAGAAGTGAAGTGCACTTGAATAAGGGTCGATATCTCGACTACACTTGAGATAAATTTGGATGGCAAAAGCCAAGGCGTGAAAGATTCTAGTATTGGACTTGAGATTGAACTGATCAAGAAGAGTGGATCGATAAGTGTCGTCATGGACTAGTTTCGTGCATGTCTGGTTAGGGTTTCTATAGATGATAGCTAGCTTTGCAGTCATCGTGAATGATTAAGATGCTAGTATTACAACTTGTTTCATTTCTCCTATACCGATGTATCCTTGTTCCGTGTTTCCTTGATTTTATTGCGATTTGATTACAGTTGCATATGTATTTCTTTTAATTTGTTACTTGACTACCATTTTTTATTTCCTACCCTTCTATGATACCCTATAGGAACCTGGCTTTGATTCATATTTCTTTGTAAGTTTTGGATTATGTATGGGATTTTGGGGACAAAGACTTGAGTTCTATACTTTTATATGAATTTTGGCAGAATTAAGATGAACGTCTTGATAGAGGATGGTATAAGGCACTAGTGAGAGTAAGAGATTATGGATTCTTCTTGAGCAACTTTGTAAGTGAGTAATGGAGAATGAGTTAGGGTGTGAAACTTTTATTTTAAGGAATATGATTCCGTATTTTGTTATGTGTATAAGTGATGATAGTAATATTTGTGGGAAGATCCAAGAACTCGTCTTTATCAAGTAGAGAATAGTTAAGATTTATATTTCTTGGGTAACCTATAAGCAAAAGAACGGAAGAGTAATATGGCCAGAGTTTCCAATTGTGAATAGTTACTCATTTTGATCCTTTGATTTGCCTGGCAGGCTAGCATTTGATTTAAGTAAATCGGTGAGATGACAAATTTGGGAGATATGCATAAGGAAATAGACATTCTTCGAAAGAAGGTAGAATTCCAAAAGAAATTGGCTGACTACTAGGAAGGACGATGGAAACAAGAATCTTTGGAAAAAATTGAGCTGCTGCACAAGAACATAGAATTGAAAAAGAAATATGAAGAGATCCCGAAAAAGGTGCGGAATAAGTTTGAATTGGTGCATTCGTCTAGTCAAGTAGCATCTTAAGACATTTCTAGTAATCAAGATGAAAGGGCTGAAGGAAGTTCTTGCGATACTAAAGAGCAATGTAAATAGATTAGTGAAGATGAATTTGCTATGAAGGATAAAGAGAGAAAGAAAGGAAAGAATGGACGCTTCAAGAAGAGATGCGTAGCTGTTAAGTGTGAATCATGTAACAAAATTCATATGGGATTATGTTATTTGAAAACTGGTGCATGTTTTGGATATGACCAACTTGGACATCAAGTGAGAAACTGCCCAACACAAATGAATTTCGTGATGATGAAACAGCTGTAATAGTCAAATTAGCAATTAGTGATGTTTTGCCTGAAATAGTTGTAATTATTGGACTATATGTAGTGAAAGTTTTATGTAGTAAGTTGTATCTCTGTTAGAAACAGTGAACTTGGTACCTGATGTTTTAGTTAGTACTATTTAATGTTGGTGGTTGGGCAGCATTGAATCCTTATTCATGAATCAATTACTATAATTTAGTCTTGAATTTATGCGAGAATTCATCCCTTGTGGTTCGCAAGGGAGAAATTTTGATTAGAGAGAGTGATTCGGATCTAGTGGTACAATTGTAAAGATGAGAGGGGCCTTATGTTGTGGACGATTTGTCAACGTACAGTGTATAAGTTTAAGAACTAGTAAGAGTCGTAACCAAGTTTCAAATCTTCTTTTCGTCGAATTTCAAGTTTGTGTCACCTTTCACCTTTTGATACCTTTATTGACCTTTCTTCGTATGTTAATTTTGTGGCGCCCCCACTTCTCCCAAGGACGAACCCAAGGGTATTGGCGGGACGCCTGCCCAACTCTTATCAGGACTCGATACAATACCAATTCAAACTTAAAGGGACAACAATTAAATATACAAGTTGAAGTAGAGAAAATAAGTCATTTCCATACATAGATATTCAATCTTACATCACAAGTTTCAAAGTATATCAACTTCCCCAAAATATATAACTTTCAAAAGATGTCTAGTCAAGTACATTCCCAAAATTCTAGTCAAAAGAGCCATCAAGTAGGATTCTCCATAATTCCTTCCAATTCAGCTCCTGTTAAGGAAAACAAATCTAACGGGGTGAGCGGATGCTCGTGAGGCCAAGGAAAAAAAAAAACAAAACAAGCACATGCGAACACATAGTTCCAGTAACAAGTAACGATAACATATGTACAAGAATTGAAGTCAGAAAGTTCAAGTAATTCACAATTTATAATATAACACACTTGTTAAAGATACGGTAGCTCTCAGGAACTAATTTCCACTTGCTTCGCCGGGTCTCGATCATATACCTCCGCGTGATGACACTCCGTTATCCGAGTAGGTTTTTTTTTTAGTCCATAGAACTCCACTTTACTTCACGAATCCCGTTCACCATTACACCCCCTGTTCCGGGCCTGCTCATTATTTAGAAGGCGATACTACTCGAGTATGCCAAGCGAGATCTCTCAAATAGATCAAGCTTTACGAATAATCTCATGGTTCACTAAACTTCTCGACCAGGCCCATGCCGGCTCGAGTTACAAGGTTAGCCTATGAGTTTGGGCGTTCCCCGAATATGAATACGAATACAAGTTGATGAGCAGCGCTCCATTCGATGATTCCAAATGCGAACCACAAATACAAATTACGAATACGAATCATAAGAATATAAGTCGATAAGACAACACTCCAATCGACGGTTTCAAGTATGATGCACATTGTCACGGCCCCACCTCCCCCTAAGGCGAACCAGAGGGTTCGGTGGGCCGCCTGCCCGGCTCTCGTCGGGACTCAGTCGTTCACTACAGTCCTCAATTAAATACAAGATATAATCTCAAAAATAAATCAAATATCCCAAAACTTTACATATCAAAAGCGAAGCGTCCACGCTTTCACTGCGCCACTCTGATCCTTGATACCAACTATTATACAGGAGGAAGTCCAAAACTAGACTATTACACAACCAATCAATTCTAAACGTTCAATACAATCCCAATATGAACCAGTACACAAAAGGAAATCCAAGTTCAATCCATACATGAGATAATCCACGAAAAAATACTACAAGCCCTTCCTTCGCCTTGAGCCCTGTGGAGGGGAATAAAACATTTTTGGGGTGAGCTAGAAGCTCAGCGAGTAACCAGTAAAATCAGTAATCAAATCTGTTTAACAATAGTTCATGTCAATGATGTCATTTCAATATGGAGTATCAATAATTCAAGAAACATTTACAATGGAAAGCGATAGTAACATTCATGAAAAGGATACGTTCGTTCTCCTGTCATTTCATTGCATTTTTTGTTTCATTCGTGCATTCATTCACCCCGTCCCTGGCTTTTGGCCAGGCTCCACCAACCTACAAGGTAATACTCGAGTATACCGAAACGTTCACCCAAGTTCTTAGTCGCCCGACCGAGTCCGCTTCTGGCTCGAGACGACCGGTAACAAGGGGCAATGGCCAGTTCAGCCCAAAAGGCTTACATTCATGCGCAAGTAGCATTTAATCATTAATCATTAAAATTTCACATTGATTTAGGTCGAGTGCGATAAAATACACACTCGCCTAGAAAGCTCGTTTTGGAAATCATTCAAAGCACGTAAATACAAGTCATGAAGTCAAGGAAATATATCAAACAAGGAATACTTTCATATAAGCACGCATGATATGCAAGAAAACAGTTCAAAAGTAGCTTTGGAAACAGTTCAAAAGTAAATAATGTAAGAAACATTTCACAAGTACTTTGGAAATAGTTTAGGGTCACTCACCTCCATGGCTCAGAAACCATCCATCATATATCATTGCCTTGCTCAAATCCGAGTCTTAGATCACAAACTCAATGCAAACAAATCCCTTCAAAGTTCGGACAGCACTTCCCCTAAATTTCTTTACTTTTCCAGCCATCAAGGCTTCATTATTTCCTCAGCCAGTCCCAAAGGTACACACACAACAACAAGTTCATCCAATAACCATTCAGCAAGCTCCAAGTAGTACTAGTACAAGTCAAGCTAGGGAAAAGTCCGGAAATGAAAGTTAAGCTCAAAACCAGAAAAACAGTTTTGACGTCATTTTGCGGTAATGGTGCCAAAAGCACTACGATTGTCGGATGAAGGTGCAAGACCCACCGTTTCGAAGCTAAGAGACAGGGCTACAACAATACAGAAGGTAACTCAGTCCAAATCCCAGCACAACTAAGTCAAATATGCAGAATACCAAACCAGAACCGTAATTACAGGTTTACAAATCACACTATGCTGTAATTAGTCCAACTCAGTCTATACAGGTCCAAATGCATTGATTCCAAAGGCATGCGGTAGCTAAGACATCAATCTACATTTCATCAGAAGACACCAACATCCAAATCCAAAACAATTCCAGTCAAAACAGACGATTACAAGCGCAGTTCGCACATTCTGATCAACCCAGAACAGCAACAGTAAAATCGACATATCTCATTCTACACTACTCCAATTGCCCTGAAATTTTACAGGCACCTCAAACACATCAATACCTACAACTTTCATGTTTTAATCAAAGGCCAATTCGGCCTCTAACTAGGACCTAAAATTTCGGACAGAATGAAGAACAAGGAACCCTAGTTTTTTTCAATTTTCTTCCAAAACAGAAATTTCTTGCAATTAATCACTTTTTCCACCTCCTAGCTTCCTCAAATATCATTTCCAAACATCATACATAACCACATAATAATAATCATATGAAAACAGAAAAATCCTAATTAAATAGAAAGTGTCATCAATCTCAACCAAAATCATGAAATAACACCAAAGATCATCACTTTAACTCACTTAGGTTGCTCATTAAGCATTATTGGAAAGAGAAAAGGAGTTTCTTCACTACTCACCTTGATACCCAAAGGAATGGAGCAACCTTGCACTTAAATCTTCCAAATTACTTCACAAAACAACTCACTATCACTCCCTTAAGGGTTTCTATGGAACAAAAACAAGATTAAACGGTTGATTGGTTGAATTTGAGCAAGATTGAAGCAAGAGTTTGGAGAGTTTTTCTTTCCCTTTTGTTGCTTGAAGAGAATCGGCCAAGGAAATTTTTGGTCAATTTTAATATTAATTTGGTAAAGACATGAATAGTGGTCATACAAGTCAATCCAACCAAATGGTGACACTTGTCACCTAATTAATGAATCTCTATCTCTTTGTTCCCTCTCACACCAATCCAAATAACATCCTCTACTTATCCCTTAACACCTGGTAAATTTCACTCAGTATCCGAAACTTAACCTTATTGGCCGAATTTTTCCGAACTTTTCGCCCTAGTGGGTCCCACATCCGGTATACACTCTTAATTTCTCAAAACCTATTTGATACTAGAAAAATCATCCAAAAACTATATCTGCTCATTAAAAATATCCAGAAAATTTCCCTACTAAAGAAAACGCAGAAAACAAGCCATTAAATAAATAAAACCCTAGAAAATGGGAGAAGTATGGGTTCTTACACTCATTTTTTTTCGGAGTGTCACAATCTCCCCTCCTTAAAAGAATGTCGTCCTCGACATTCCATCTTGTACCAATCAATTCGAGATATCCCGCAAAAATCTCTCAAGAGTCAAATCAAACCCACAGTCCGGCATCCTAAACGTCAAGCCTAGAATACACTACAGAGATCTGAAGACTAAGCTCTGATACCAATTGTCACGGCCCCACCTCCCCCTAAGGCGAACCAGAGGGTTCGGTGGGCCGCCTGCCCGGCTCTCGCCGGGACTCAGTCGTTCACTACAGTCCTCAATTAAATACAAGATATAATCTCAAAAATAAATCAAATATCCCAAAACTTTACATATCAAAAGCGAAGCGTCCACGCTTCCACTGCGCCACTCTGATCCTTGATACCAACTATTATACAGGAGGAAGTCCAAAACTAGACTATTACACAACCAATCAATTCTAAACGTTCAATACAATCCCAATATGAACCAGTACACAAAAGGAAATCCAAGTTCAATCCATACATGAGATAATCCACGAAAAAACACTACAAGCCCTTCCTTCGCCTTGAGCCCTGTGGAGGGGAATAAAACATTTTTGGGGTGAGCTAGAAGCTCAGCGAGTAACCAGTAAAATCAGTAATCAAATCTGTTTAACAATAGTTCATGTCAATGATGTCATTTCAATATGGAGTATCAATAATTCAAGAAACATTTACAATGGAAAGCGATAGTAACATTCATGAAAAGGATACGTTCGTTCTCCTGTCATTTCATTGCATTTTTGGTTTCATTCGTGCATTCATTCACCCCGTCCCTGGCTTTTGGCCAGGCTCCACCAACCTACAAGGTAATACTCGAGTATACCGAAACGTTCACCCAAGTTCTTAGTCGCCTGACCGAGTCCGCTTCTGGCTCGAGACGACCGGTAACAAGGGGCAATGGCCAGTTCAGCCCAAAAGGCTTACATTCATGCGCAAGTAGCATTTAATCATTAATCATTAAAATTTCACATTGATTTAGGTCGAGTGCGATAAAATACACACTCGCCTAGAAAGCTCGTTTTGGAAATCATTCAAAGCACGTAAATACAAGTCATGAAGTCAAGGAAATATATCAAACAAGGAACACTTTCATATAAGCACGCATGATATGCAAGAAAACAGTTCAAAAGTAGCTTTGGAAACAGTTCAAAAGTAAATAATGTAAGAAACATTTCACAAGTACTTTGGAAATAGTTTAGGGTCACTCACCTCCATGGCTCAGAAACCATCCATCATATATCATTGCCTTGCTCAAATCCGAGTCTTAGATCACAACTCAATGCAAACAAATCCCTTCAAAGTTCGGACAGCACTTCCCCTAAATTTCTTTACTTTTCCAGCCATCAAGGCTTCATTATTTCCTCAGCCAGTCCCAAAGGTACACACACAACAACAAGTTCATCCAATAACCATTCAGCAAGCTCCAAGTAGTACTAGTACAAGTCAAGCTAGGGAAAAGTCCGGAAATGAAAGTTAAGCTCAAAACCAGAAAAACAGTTTTGACGTCATTTTGCGGTAATGGTGCCAAAAGCACTACGATTGTCGGATGAAGGTGAAAGACCCACCGTTTCGAAGCTAAGAGACAGGGCTACAACAATTCAGAAGGCTACTCAGTCCAAATCCCAGCACAACTAAGTCAAATATGAAGAATACCAAACCAGAACCGTAATTGCAGGTTTACAAATCACACTATGCTGTAATTAGTCCAACTCAGTCTATACAGGTCCAAATGCATTGATTCCAAAGGCATGCGGTAGCTAAGACATCAATCTACATTTCATCAGAAGACACCAACATCCAAATCCAAAACAATTCCAGTCAAAACAGACGATTACAAGCGAAGTTCGCACATTCTGATCAACCCAGAACAGCAACAGTAAAATCGACATATCTCATTCTACACTACTCCAATTGCCCTGAAATTTTACAGACACCTCAAACACATCAATACCTACAACTTTCATGTTTTAATCAAAGGCCAATTCGGCCTCTAACTAGGACCTAAAATTTCGGACAGAATGAAGAACAAGGAACCCTAGTTTTTTTCAATTTTCTTCCAAAACAGAAATTTCTTGCAATTAATCACTTTTTCCACCTCCTAGCTTCCTCAAATATCATTTCCAAACATCATACATAACCACATAATAATAATCATATGAAAACAGAAAAATCTTAATTAAATAGAAAGTGTCATCAATCTCAACCAAAATCATGAAATAACACCAAAGATCATCACTTTAACTCACTTAGGTTGCTCATTAAGCATTATTGGAAAGAGAAAAGGAGTTTCTTCACTACTCACCTTGATACCCAAAGGAATGGAGCAACCTTGCACTTAAATCTTCCAAATTACTTCACAAAACAACTCACTATCACTCCCTTAAGGGTTTCTATGGAACAAAAACAAGATTAAACGGTTGATTGGTTGAATTTGAGCAAGATTGAAGCAAGAGTTTGGAGAGTTTTTCTTTCCCTTTTGTTGCTTGAAGAGAATCGGCCAAGGAAATTTTTGGTCAATTTTAATATTAATTTGGTAAAGACATGAATAGTGGTCATACAAGTCAATCCAACCAAATGGTGACACTTGTCACCTAATTAATGAATCTCTATCTCTTTGTTCCCTCTCACACCAATCCAAATAACATCCTCTACTTATCCCTTAACACCTGGTAAATTTCACTCAGTATCCGAAACTTAACCTTATTGGCCGAATTTTCCCGAACTTTTCGCCCTAGTGGGTCCCACATCCGGTATACACTCTTAATTTCTCAAAACCTATTTGATACTAGAAAAATCATCCAAAAACTATATCTGCTCATTAAAAATATCCAGAAAATTTCCCTACTAAAGAAAACGCAGAAAACAAGCCATTAAATAAATAAAACCCTAGAAAATGGGAGAAGTATGGGTTCTTACACTCATTTTTTTTCGGGGCGTCACACACATAGCCAAATTCGAATAAAATTTTCATTTGAAAGAGAACGAGTGCGATGAAGTACACACTCGACTCAAAATTTCCAACTTCACATAATTGATGCAAAATAATTCACGTATTTAACCACATAACATGCACTTGACACTCACCAATCAAAGTAAGGGAGTAAGTGCTCAAACAAGTGTTTAGGCGTCCACTTCGAGATCCTCTTGAAGGTCTCTTTGAGCGCCTGAGGAAATAATAATTGACTATCACATACTATTACTTATAAACCCCTTGTTAACAAGGAAGATTGTACACTTGTACAATACTAAGAAAATGTCATGAAAGAGAGCATTAATTACTCGTAAATCGAGGCTCAAAAGTGGGGTTTAATAACACAAGGAAAAACTAATTTCTTCCATGAAATCAAGTTTAAAATGGTCAATCAACTTCAAAGGATGGAGAAGAGTTTCTAAAAACTCATTTCCTATCGAGTCTGAAAATTTCAGTTTTAAGTGACAATCTTTGAAATTTCATATCTTTCACTCAGTAGGTCCAAAATTAGAAACCTTTGTAATGTTGGAATCTTGGTTCAAAGTACTAAAAGTTCCTAGAAGAGACTTTTCAAATATTCTAAACGGAAGACATTCAAATTTCACCTCAAAGTAGCTGACTTGAGCATACAAGACAGTTTCGATCATGTTTGTCGGCAAACTTTGGAAATTCGGAAAAATTCACAGGAAGTGAACTAGCCTCTGAAATTTGTAACACAGTGAGAATTTCAATCAAGATTTCAAATACCAAAAAAAATGGAATTAGATTCGGAGTTTTGAGTGTCAAGATATAGTAGCTCAAAGATGGAAAATTTTCACTACTAAACAGTGAATTTTCCAGATTTGAAAGTAAACTTTGGGTCATCATTTGGGTATCAAAATGGTCTTATAATAACACCAAATTTGGTACAATCCAACTCCCAAATGAGGACTAATCCTCTACCAAATTTAATTTGAAAACTCATACGGGAAGGTAGTTAATAAAACTACCAAAGTTCAAGAAATTTCCAAGACAAATCTGTTTTCTTGTTTTCTTTTCCTTTTTCAAACATTTTGCCCAATGAAATCAACTCCAATCTAACTCATTTGTGAAACCAAGGCCTATGAAACATTTAATATACATTTGGTAGGTGATTGACACCAAAATTTTCAAAACAATAATTGACTATGTCAAGCTAGGCCATTCGGCTAGCAAAATTAGGGTTTTCCAGCTTTGGTACAGTTTGGGAATTAGACCACATCTCACTCAATACAACTTGAAATTGAGAATGGTTGGTGGTGTTAGAAAATAGATTCAAAAGTCTACATTTCATCAGAAGAAATCATTTTCAAAAATCAATTCCTAAATGAGAGAAAATACAGCAACAAAATGCAGCTTCTACCTTTCTCTCGGATAGGTTAACAGAACAGGGCAGCCGACTTTGATCAATCATTACTGATGACTCAGTTCGAATTAGAAGGATCATTATACACCGTTAGAAAACTACAGATGTCTAGTTTTGAATGCCACTGATGGTACTCAATTCCGACATCCGGACAGAGAGATACATTCGTTCAAAGAACACTGCCAGTGGACCACTGCTACACGAATTTTCCAGATTTGTTCTTGCCAAAATTCAATTTTTATTCAACCAATCCAAATGATTTTTCGTAGAAACTTTCTACATACCATACACAACATTTATACATCAGTTTCAAGGTCATTTGAAAAACAAAACTTTGAGTTAAAGCCACGGCAAAAACAGGGCAGATTCGGTCAGTTTTCCTACGCAATTTCCTTCAACCTTTCTTTCGATTCTCTATCCATAATCATCTTAAACAACACTTAAACAACTTAAATCAAGCATTATATCATCACATCAGCCCATACAACCAAGGTGGGATTTCATAGAGCCCACATCAACCATTCCAATACAAATAACAACATCAATAATGAAGTTACAAGCTTCATAGTCAAGAATAAACCCACTAAAGCCGAGATTAGAAGATTGGATGATTACCTCCTAATCCTTGAGAGAAACCAGAAATTTTTGCACCTCTAAAGCCCCAAGAAAAATCGTGAGATGATGCCTATCTCCTAGCTTAAGTGAATCTCCAAATGATTTTGAGGTTGGATGGTAATTTGTAGAGGATTTGGAGCAAGAAATGAGGTGAAATGGTGAAGAGTTTTTCTCTTCTTCTTCCTTGGAGTGTTGGTCGGCGATGGAGAGTGAGGAGAGAGGGTGGGCTGATGAATGAAGCTTGTTGGAGAAGCTTGAGTGTTTGTGGTTAAAAGTTTGAGCAAAAGTCAACTACGAATAGTACTCGCGCGCGCGCGTGTCGTGTCCGTTTTCTCTCGAGTTTGTTTCACTTGTGCACTAAACCTCTAATGTACTTTCTTTAACATTATAATTATTCACTCTTAGTAGTCTAGTATTAATTTCTTAAATCTCCTTTGGGTCGATTTGACGCGAAAAACGCGAACTTCCAATTCGCGCGCGATAAAGCGAAACTTAAGAGAAATTCTTGTAACGATAATATAACTCACTAATACTATGGTAAATAATCCTAAAAATAACTATTTTTGAAATAAAAACATGATTCCTCACAAGTATTAATTCCTCAAATCTCCAATTAGTTTGTACAGGCGCGACTTTCGGGAAACTTTCGACGCACGCACGATATAAACTTAAATTTTAACTCACTCACATCTAATCTCTCAATTAACTTTTCTTAGTCTACTACTGATCATTCTTAATTCTCCAAAATTATTGCACTCTCAAATCAAATTTTACCTCGAAAAATGTGTACTCATTATTCCTTACTAAACGAGCCTCCGAAAAATAAATTTTACTAACGAAAGATTTTAAAAACATAAGTAAGGCATTGTTCCATGTAAATGGATTTAAAATGGCTGAAATAAATTATTCGGAGAAAACGGGTGAATAAATAATTAAATAAACCAGTAAAATAAGATAAAAATAAGAAAATTTTTGAGTTCTTACAAATTTAGCCATTAGGTTATTAAGATTTTCTTTCTAGGCAAGTTCGTGGTAGCAGCGTGAGTGAGGGAAAGCTCTTGAGAAGTAGAGAAAAACCCTGTAGAATCGAGTTTTATGAGCAAAGGAGAGAATTTCGAGGACGAAATATTTTTAAGGGGGAGATAGTGTGAGGACTCGAAAGTTATTTTTATTATTTCCTATTTCTTTGAATACGTTTTCTTTACTTTACTTTATTTCCTTAATTTCTCATATATTTTTATAAGTGAGTCAAGTTTTAAATCATTTTCCATGTGTGAAGACTCACAAAAATTTATCTATTTTAAACTCCTAATTCTAGTTCATTTAATTATTCAATTGCCTGTTTGCCCCGAATATTATTTTCTAACCTCTTTAGACCTAATTACATGGGTCTATAACTTAATTATATTTTCAAAGTGACTTGTTTCAAAATTTAATTTTTGGAAGCTCGTTAAGTGAGAATAGCGATTGCGCGTTTGGAATCAATAACCGTTTTGGGTAGGCAGTGAGCTTGGAAAATTGGAGACATGTACATTAGTCTTAAAATAGGTATTTTTATGTTTAAGTGTTCAAATGTTAGTTAGTTATACTATCGTTATAAGAATTTCTTGGAAGTTTCACTTTATCGCGCTTAAATCGGAAGTACGTGTTTTTACGCGCGCGATTATTTGAGGGACTTTAGACCTTCATTTTTTTTTTTACATTAAGAGTGAATAATAATAGTATGAATATAAGTGCATTAGAGGTTTAGTGCGAAAGTGAAACAAACCTGAGAGGAATTGACCACAAAACGCGCGCGTGCGCGCGCGGGAAGAGAGTTGACTTTTGTGAGAACCCTTGAATTTTCTTATTTTCTAGGCCTTATTTTATTTAATTATAAGCCTTTTATGTATTTTCTTTATTACGAAAAATTTTCTAAATAATTTTATGAGTAAATAGGGTTTTTAAAGTATTTTTCCAGTATAAGTTGGTCCAAGGGGTTTTAAGAGTATATACCGGACGTGGGACCCGCTAGTGCGGAAAGTTCGGTAAAATTCGGCCAATTAGGTTAAGTTTGGGATACTGGGATTAATTTACTTGGTGCTAAGAGATAATTAGAGGTTGTTATATGGATGAGAGTGGAGAGACAAAAGGATAACCATGTATTAATTATAGTGACAAGTGTCACTTGGAGAACTACTCTTACCTTTTGACCTTTTGACCACTATTCATGACTTTACCAAATAAATCAAAATTGACCCAAAAATCACTCAAAATTCCAAGCTCATGGCCGGCTCTCTCTAAGCAAAAAGAAAAGAAAAGCTCTCCAATTTCTTGGCTCCAAGCTTGCTCAATCTTCAATCCCAACCGTTTAATCTTATATTTGTTCCATAAAACCCCTCCACTTAGTGATTGTGAGGTGATTGGTGAAGTTGTTTGGAAGGCTAAGGTGGTTAGTTGCTTCCTTTCTTGCTTTACAAGGTGAGTAGCTAAGGGACTTCTCTTTTCTTTCCAATAATACTTAATTAGTGACCTATGTGAGTTGAAGTGATGATATTAGGTGTTATTTCATGATTTTGGTTGAGATTGATGACATTTTTTCTATTTCATCATGATTTTTTTGTGTTACTATGATTGTTATGGTGTGGCCATGTATGATGGTTGGAAATGATCTAAAATGAAGCTAGAGGGTGTAAGTTGATGCTATTTGCGGAAAATTTCCGCATTGAAAGGAAATTTCGGAAGTTTGGGTTTCAATTACCCTCATTCTGTCTGGCACTGTTTCTCATAGTTAGAGGCTGAATTGGTCTTGGGTTAAAACATGAAAGTTGTATATGATGGTATTTATAGTTGCCTGAAAAATTTCAGGCCAATCGGAGTAGCATAACCTGCGAAAAGACTGAAATACCCCTGCTGCCCTGTTTCTATCCGAAACTGAAATTCAGCTTTGGTAATTGGTTAATTTGATTTGGAATATGACTGATTTGGTTGTTGATGTCTTCTTAAGAAATATAGCCTGGTATATTAACTTTCGGATGGCTTTGGAATCACTTGAATTGGACTTAGGTAACCTGAATTATGGTTATTTAACCAGAATGCGGTTTGTTAACTTGTTAATGCGGTTCTGGTTTGGTACATTGACATTTTGACCTAGTTTCACTACAAACGGGACTGAGTGGCCTTCTTCAACATTGTAGCCCTTTCTCTTAGCTTCGAAACGATGTAAATTACACCTCAATCTGACAAGGATAGCTTCAGGTGTGTTAATTCCGCTAAGCAACAGCAAATCTGCCTTTTGTTTCCCAAGCCAAACTTCCTTTCTGCATATGTCCTAGTTTGATTTTGCCCTTATACGTTCCATATGATTTTACTCTAGTGATATGTGGATTCGGTTTATGACTCTTATTCGAGCCTTATTGTGGCTCTAATTAAAGGTGTTTGATAGCTTGTGATTTGTGGGTGTTGAGGTTTGGTTGGAAAGTAAAGAAACACAAGGGAAATGCTGTCAAAATTTTAACGGAGCTTCTGCACAGTCTCAGGAAATTTACTATATCTTGATGTAGGAATGTCAAAATTGAATTCTGTTTGTTGTATTTTAAACTAGATTCATAGGGCTATAAACCGTGTAAATTTCAGACCCTGTTTATGTCTGTACCATTTATGGTGATTTTTCAAAGTTGACTGAAATATTGTACCTGTTCTGTCTTTCACTGGATAAAGCAGCAACTTGAGGCTTGAATTTGACTGGCTTGCATTTTGAATCTTATGAGGGTGTTTTCTGGAAAGTTATAGCCCTTTGAATGTATTTTCCAACGGTATAACTTTTATTAATTTTGGACTAACAAAACTTGAGATATGATTTTTCATATAGGGTTGCGCGAAACTGGAAAATCCTGTTTTCCTAGTATCGATCGTACTTTCATTTTCTACTTCAAATTTGGAGTTGGTCAGTCATTGTGGGTAGGGCTTTGAGGTTGTTCATGCCTTTAAAACTAATTGTTATCTTTTCACTCCGAGGTCACCTCTTTGCTTTCCATTAATGGCTCTTTTGACTAGACATATGGCTCGTAACCGAGTCTCACTTGGGAATTCCATACTAGGTCTTGGAGTTGAGTCTTAAGTGTTTGCCTTGATTGTTCTAGGAGGTGCCGTCGATTAAAGCCACACTTGGGAAGGAAACTTTTGAAGTTATCCTTATTTGAACTGGTGAGTGTACCACTCCCCTGAATTATTGCTAAACTGGTTTCCTGTACTTGCAAATTGCTAGTTGAATGTCTTCCTGACTGTTTATCTTGTATGAGACGAGAGTGTACTTTATCACACTCGTTCTCTTGCCTGTACTAAACAAACTGGAATCTCTTACTTGTACTTGTCATGTACTTGAATTTGTTACTTGCACTTGTTATGATGTCGTTTGGAAGAGTATCCAACGACCTTCCTGTTAAACCTGAGCTCAACCTCATGGGGAGTTAATTAAATCGAGCCAGCGAGGGCTTGGTCGAGATAATTGACAATCCATGGGTGTCTGTTCCTGGGGGAATCTTTGGGTATTGAGACTCTTGATTCCGGTATACTCGAGTATTACCATTCCTGTTTCTATTTGGCGTTCGGGCCCGGTAAGGGGGTATGTTTGGTGAACGGGATTTGGCGTTAAAGTGGTGTTCTATTGGATTGGTTTCCTTATTTGGAAGTTGACGGAGGGTCAACATAGTCGGATCAAGTACTGCAACGGGGATTTGGCTCCTGAGAGCCACATGTATCCTTTCTATCTAAGTTATTTTGCTCATCTCCTTATTTGATACACCTATGTGATTAATTGAGCATGAAGTTCCTTGGTTCTTGACTGTTATTATTTTGGTATCTCATTGAGCTTCTAGCTCACCCCATTCCGTTATCCTTGTTTTCCTTACAAGAAACCACCTTTTGGAGACTCTGATATTTTGAAGCATGAGTTGAGCTAGTTTTAATCTTCTTTTGTGTAGCTACTCGATGTATGGAAAACCCTAAATGTATCTTAATACAATATTTTTTTATTGGATCTATAAACTTACTAATATGTAGATTTTGAAGTGTTTCCTCATGTTTATGTAACATATGTATTCGGGAATGTACCTACTTTCATGGCGAACAAAGTTTCCTTGTACTTGGTTGGATCCTGCATGGCGACGGCCCTTCAATTTCATTTTGATTCTTACAGTTTTATTCCGGTTTTGATGGAGGTATGACTGAGTCCCGGCGAGAGTTGGGCAGGCGGTCCGCCGAACCCTTTGGTTCGCCTCAGGGTGAGGTGGGGCTGTCACAACTTTTGCTTAATTTTGGACCACACATTAAAGCTTCTCAAGGAAGCCTCACTTTTGATCAAACACTCTCTCTCCTCACCAAGACAGCCGGCCATCAAGCTTGAAAAACAACTCAAGAGTTCTTCAAATTCCTTCATCAAACTTCCTCCAATTCATCTCAAATTTCACCTACACTTAGTTAATCACTTGGTGATCATCTTAAGCTACAAAAGGGGGCTGCTTTCCACAGTTTTCTTGAGCACCTTAGGACTGAAAATTTCTGCTTGGTTCATCTAAGGAAGTAAGTGATGATCCACTACTCAAATCTTGTCTTATGGAAGTAGTATAGCCATTATAAGCTCATGCATGCATGTGGGTAGTCTTATTTATGTTGGAAAATGTTGTGTGGGCTCTATGAACTCCCACTATGGTTGGGTGGACTGATTTGTTATGTTTTGATGATATTAATGTTGGTTTAGTGCTTAATTAGTGGAATAATATTGTGTTGTTGGTGGAAACTCAAAGGGGAGTGAAGGTGAAAATTTTCCATTTCTGCCCCTGTGTTGTCCGTGACCCATAGGGTGATTTTTCGTGGTTCTAATGACTTTTATATGATGTATATATGTAGTATAAGTTGTGTACAATGTTTCATCAAAAAATAACGTGATTTGGTTGGCCAAATATTGTGTTTTCAGAAATCAGTAAAACTGGAAATTTTTCCCGTAACTGCTCTGGCAGTGTTTTGTTTTGGCTATAACTTTTTACCCCGATGTTGAAATCGAGTGCCGTTTGCGGAACTGGAAACTAGACATTCCCAGATTTCTAACGGTATAAAATGCATGTTCTTGTTCCACCTGAGTCGTCCATACCAATTGTTTGAACATGACTATCCTGTTTCACGTCTATACTGGGAGCTCTGTTTTGAGTAGCGAATTGATGCTCACATATGAGCTGGTTTTGGACAGATTTTGAAAATGATTTCTTCTAAGAAATTTTAGTACAATGAATCTAGTTTTCAACGCCACCATCCACGCTCAATTCTGAGTTGAATTGAGTGATTTATGACCAGATTTTGAAACTGACTTTGTGGGAGAAAACCCTCATGTTGGACAGATTTGTAACCAATCTTGATTTGAGACTTGCTATTCAAAATTCTTGGTGTAAATCACCTACCAAATGTATCTTGAATCCTTATTGGACCTGGTTACCATAAATGAGACATGTTTTTGGCATTTTATTGGCCAAAGGTTTGAGAAAAAGAAAACTAGAGGTGCAAGGCAGCTTTGCCTTGGAGATTTAGAAACTTTGAAGGTTTTGTTAACCAACTTTCCGAATGAATTTTCCTATGAAATTTGGTAGAGGAATATCCCTTATATGGTAGGATAATACTACCAAACTTGGTGCCATTCCGAGTTCATTTCGATGTTCAACCAACGTCCCAATGTTAGCGATTTAAATCTGAAAAATTGACCCAACGGTCTCATTTTTCAGCAACTTTGAGCCGCCATATCTTGGTGCTCAGAATTCCAATTCTTGTTCTGAGTGTTTTTTTTTAAACTTTGATTGTAACTCTATTTGATTTTCAAATCTGAGAGGCTAGTTCAAATTCTGTGAATTTTACCGAATTTCCAAAGTTGGTGAAAAACCAACCTCAAAACTGTCTCGCAAGCCTAAAACAGTGACTTTGAGCCAATTTTTGAATGCCTTCCGTTGGGAATCATGGGAAAGTGTATTCTAGGAACTTTTAGTACTTCGGAAGTAATTCCAACGGTACCAAGTTTTCCAATTTTGGACCTACTGAGTGTAAGATTTGATTTTTCTAAATTTGACGCGCAAAGCTGAAATTTGCCGATTTCTTAGAAAATGAAATTTTGAGAACTCGTTATTCTTTCTTGATGATAATTGGTCGCTTTAAACTCGATTTCATGAAGGAAATCAGTTTTCCTTGTGTTAAATAAACCTCACTTTTGAACCTTTATTTTGAGTGGCTAAGGTTCTTGATTTGAGGTATTGACTAGTCTAGATGAGTGTAATTCCTTTCTTGATTAATGCGTGATTATGAGTGAAAATGCTTATTAATTGCTTTAGGTACTCAAGCGAGTCTTGAAGAGAATCCCAGAGGGGACAACTAAAGACTTTACTTGCTCAATTACTTTTGAATTGGTGAGTGTCAAGTGCATGACTTGTCGTGTTTACTTGATTTACCTGCTTTTATACGTGACTATCACTTGATGAGACGAGTGTGTACTTTGTCGCACTCGCTCTCCTTTACTCGAACTTTACTTGCAATAACTTGGTTTTCAAAGTCGATTTGAGTGAATCTCGTCGACTAAAATATACTCGTTTTCGTGTGCATATCATGTTATCGTGCGTGTCGTGCATGTTGTGGGTGTCGTGCGTGTCGTGTTGTCGGGTGGAGTGAATCTCCTCGACTTATGGGGACGCCCAATTCTCTTAGCCAATCTTGCAACTCGAGCCGGCATGGGTTTGGTCGAGAAACTTGATAAACCAAGAGAATAACAAAACACAACTTGATCTTTTGAGATCTTGTTCGGCATACTCGTGGAGTATCGCCCTTTTCATGCGTGTTCTAAAAATCAAAACTTGATCTCTTGAGATCTCGTTCGGCATACTCGATGAGTATTGCCTTTTTCGTGTGTGTTTGATTACGGATCCGAGAGGGTGGAATGTTGGTCGGAGGAAGTAATAAGTAAAGTTTCTACGGATATAATATCCACCCGGATGACGGAGTGTCATCACGAGAGGGTATCGGATCGAGCCGTGGCGAAGCAAGTGGAAAATAGCTCCTGAGAGCTCCTATATCCTTGAATTGTTTCTGTTTACTCTTCTCGCTTGAATTGTAATTTACTTGAATATTATTGTTCTACTTGAATATTGGGATTGTTACTTGGACAACGTTCTTGCATGTGTGTTTTCTTGGCCTCAAGAGCAATTGCTCACCCCGTAGATTTGTTTTCCTTAACAGGAATGGATGGAGTGAAACTCGATGGAACCCTTTTGATGTACTTTTGTATTAGGGTTTCAAATGTAATCAACTAGACATTTTGGCTGTTGTATATATTTGGGAATTGATGTATCTTTTGGATTCTGATGTAAGAATTGGGTAACTGATGTATTTTGAACTCGTGGTGCAAGACTTGAATATTCAATTATGGAAGCGACTTTTCCTTATTAGACTAGTATAAATTGTTATATATTGTTAAGCTTGAATCGATTTGTCTCGAGTCCTAGCGAGAGCTGGGCAGGCGTTCCGCGGATACCCTTGGATTCGCCCTTGGGAGAAGTGGGGGAGTCACACCATGTATAAGTTAGTATATGTTAAGTTCGAAGTGCATTATGGAGGCAGGACCCGCTAACGTGGTACGTGCGATAAATTTTTAAAGATTAGGAGGAGTTTTGTGCAAAGAAATATTATTTTATAAGGTGCTAAGGGATAATTAGAGGTTGGCAAGATATTTTAGCATTTGGGAGACAATAGGATAATTATTAACCATAGCAAGCCACTTGTCACAAAAGTCATGGTTCTTTGACTTTGACTAAGACTTTGTAAACCCTTTAATTAACAAAAATATTGACCAAAAATCCTCTCAATTTCCTTCTTCCTTGGCCTGCCATTGTGAGTGAGAGAAGAGAAGAAAAACCTCAACTTCCAACTTCCAATATTGCTTGAATCTTGAGTTTTAACCTTTAATTTTGGTGTAGTGATTTGAGAGAAAGAACCACTTGGTTTCCATTTCTTCCAAGGGTATTAAGGTACCTATATTAAGAAACTCTCTTTTCTTTTATTACTTGCTTATGAGGAGATTTAAGGTTTGATTTTGATAGTTTTCATAAGAAATTTCATGGTTTGAGTGGTGAATCAAAAATTTCAGATTTGATGATGAAATTTCAGCTTTGATATGATGCTTTGAGCTTGGCCATGATCTGGTAATTTTGCCATGTGAATTTTCTAACTTTTATATGTTATTTTGGCTTGCTTATGAAAAATTTCAGCTTGTGAATATGAATTTCAGCGTAGGGTTTAATTTTTCTAGTTTGAGTAGATGATGGTTATATGCTATGTATATGCTTGATTTAGTGAGTTGTTAGCCTGGTATGCATATGCTTGATTTGAGGCTATTTTGTGGTGAGAATGAAGCCTTGAAAATGGCTGAAAATTAGGAAAAATAAGAGGAAGTGCGGCTGAAAATTTTTCCTGCATGAGACTTTGAGCAGTCTTGAAAAATCTATTATATCTTGGTGTAGAAAAATCCGAATTGAGTTTTGATTGTTGTGTTTGAAACTAGATTCAGAGTACTTTCTACCGTGAAAATTTCATGAATTTTTCTTTATTCCTATGAATATCTGTGATTTTCCAAAGTTGACTGAATTTACACACTTGTTCTGTTTTTCTACCGGATGAAGCAGCAATTTGAGACTGGAATTTGACTGAATTGTGGGTAGAATCTTACAACTATGTTTTCTGGGAAACTGTAACCCTTTGAGTGTATTTTCCAACGGTATAAAGTTTATAAATTTTGGATTTAAGAAACTTAAGATATGATCTTTCAAATAGCATCACGTAAAACTGGAGAAAATTCTGTTTTTCAAAAGTTGTTTTTTTTTTCATTTCCAACTTCAAGTTGGAGTTGTAGAACCATTTTGAGCTTGGTTGGTTTGGAAGTGTTTTCCTTTGAATATGGTAGCTTGGAGTAGTGGATCTCATGGCGCTTTACATACTTGATTTTAGGATTTAAAGGTGATGCCGGAAGTGCTCCTGAGGCAAACGCTTAAGCTTGTTGCCATGGTAAGTGTTCCAACTGCATGTTTTGTGCTCATTGTTGCTAGAAATTGCTAGGCACATGATTTGTCGATTCATAAGCAAGTGTGTACTTTATCGCACTTGACCTAACTCGACTAAACTTTTGATATCTTGTTCATGCATGTATCAGCAATTTAATTTACAAGTAACCTATATCTGGACTTGAAATATTTGAAATGCCTGAAAACATGATATGCTGAGCTTACTTGTGACTTGATCTTGTCTAGGCGAGTATGCTTTTATGTGAGAACCCTCTTTTAAAACAAAATTTTTCCTAAATCACTTGCCTTGCCTATGATTAAATCACTTAAGATGTGTCCTTGCATTGCATTCTACTTGCATTATAACATTTCCCTTGTATTGCATTTCATTACTTTTATTTGAATTAAAATATTTCCTTGACTTGGTATTATTTTATTTCAACACATACTCTATGATCAAATATTCCTTTTGTTGTGGTTGGGACTTTATATGATAGTTTATGTGACGGCCCCACCTCCCCCTAAGGCGAACCAAAGGGTTCGGCGGGTCGCCTGCCCAGCTCTCGCCGGGACTCACGTTCACCACAGTCCTCACTTAAAATTGGAATAAATCACGAGAATAAATAGGGAAACGATCCAAAACTTAAAGCGGAACTTATATACACTGCCATCTCCAAAAGGAAGTATAAAGATCGAATATACAAAGGTTCTCCATCATTCATACGTCCATCCCGTGCCAAGCACTAGGCAAGAACCACTACAAAAGAAACAAAAGAACTAGACTGGCTAGTCTATGCTCTCATCCTGCTCGCTGTCCCCTGTTAAGGAAAACAAAACTAAAGGGGTGAGCTAAAAGCTCAGTGAGGTTCCGAACACATAATCAAACAATCAATTCAAGACATTAAACATGGAGTATCAATAATTCAAGAAACATTTACAATGGAAAGCGATAGTAACACATTCATTAAAAGGATACGAGCTCACATGGAGCTATTCATTCGTTCGTTCGTTCCCCTGACATTTTCCCTTATTCCTCCAATTATTTGAAAATTTCCTTTTTGAGAAGTGAAACCCTCGTGCCTTCGTTCGTTCATTCATCCCCTTCCGGACGTTGACCGGACTCCACCCATCCGGACGTTGGTCGGACTCCACCCATCCGGACATGGCCGGACTACAAGGTAATACTCGAGCATACCAAATTCACCCAGGGTCACCATATCGCCCGACCGAGTCCGCTTCTGGCTCGAGTCGATCTGTAACGAAGGGTAGGGCCCAGTTCAGCCAAACGGCTTACATTCATGCGCAACTAGCATTTAATCATTGAAAATTTCACATTTCATTTAGGTCGAGTGCGATAAAGTACACACTCGCCTAGAAAACTCATTTTAACAATCATTGAAAGCACTTAACACATTATCAATCAATAATAACAAGCCAATAAGTCAAGAAAATATAACAAACAAGGAACACTCACCTATGTACGCAAAACAACGGGTAAAATATCCTTCCGGATATTATTCTCAGTCACCGAGAAAACCTAAATTAAACGAGAAAGAATATTACAGATCATCTAGCACAACAATTAGGTGCAATCAAAGAAACTCGACAATTATTCAGTAGAACGTACAAAAAGACTTTAAACTGAAACGAGGGCATTTGGACCCGTGGACAAAAATAACTAGGGTTTCATAGACCAGACGTAAGTATACCAGTTCAAATAGAAACTTAGTCCTCGAGCGAAAATTTGGGCAGCATGCCCTTTGTATTTTCCTATTTTCCAGCCATTTATGGCTTCATCCTTTTACTCAATCAAACCCAAGGTTATCCATAACAAAATTTCAGTTCAATAGCCATTCCATAGGCTCAAAACAATACAAGACCAAAATTAAGCTAATATCAAGTGCGGAAATGAAGTTTACAAAAGATAGTTTTGACATCATTTTGCGGTTTTGGCACCATTGGCACTACGATTATCGGATGGAGGTACAATACACACCGTTTCGAAGCTAAGAGATAGAGATACAATGTTGAAGAAGGCCACTCAGTCCAGTTTCTAGTGCAACTAGGCCAAAAATGGAGGAGACTAAACCAGAACCGCAAAAATAGGTGAACAAACCGCATTCTGGTTAATAAACTGTAAGTCAGGCTACCTAAGTCCAAATCAAGTGATTCCAAAGCCATTTGAAATATAAGACATCAGGCTACATTTATTCAGAAGACCTCAACAACCATTTCAGAAGTATTCCCAACCAAAATAACCCATTACAGAAGCAATTCTCAAATTCGGGTAGAAACAGGGCAGCAGGGGTAATTTGGTCTTTTTTCAGGCTACGTTACTCCGATTGAGTTGCAATTTTGTAGGCACCTATAAAATACCATTATCTACAACTTTCATGTTTTATTCCAAGCCTAATTCAGCCTATAACATGGTGCAATAAAACCGGACAGAAAGAGGGGAAATTTTTCCAGAAATCTGAAATTTTTGTTTTCAATGCAACCTTTCTTGATTTCTTGCTCTAATCATCACTAAAACCACTTATATAAGCTTAGATACCACATATCTCATCCATATAGCAAGCATAGGCAGCAAGTACCTCAAACCCTAACTCACATATATCACCTTTAAATCATCATAACAACTTGTTTCACTACTAATCCAACCACAATCATGCATGATGCATCACCTTAAACCATAATAAAATAACCAAAGCCATGGTTTAGCCTTATACCTCAACAAATGAAGCTTGCAAGAGTAATACTCCACCTCCTCTTGGAATTCTTGTTTCCCCTAGCTTCTCAAGCCCACAACTAACAGTTTAACCGGTTTAGAAGTTTAATTTCTCACTTGGATGGCTAAAATCAAGAAGAAGGAAGTTGTTTCTTGCTCTCTCTTTCTCTCCTCTCTTGTTCGGCCAAGCAACAGAAATAATGAAGGAAAAGGAGCAAAAATTGGGGATAAGAAGAAAGACCATCTCTTGGTCAAGAAACCCTTAGGTGGCGACACTTGGCGCCACCACCTCCTCTCATTTTTCTCTTTCTTTTCCTTGCTATTTCCAACCCTAAATTTTGGTCAAGCTAGCTGGCAAATGAGAAGATATTTTTCTCAAGTATTAATGAGCTTGTATGGTAAGAAAGTGGTGGTCAAGTGGTGCGTTCAATCGGTAGTGCACGGTACCCGTTGGTTCGCACCGTTTTTCTTAAAAACACATGTACTAGGGTTTTTTTCTTCCTATTCACTAACCTTATATCATTGCCCCTAATCACATATTATTTCTCACTTAAAAGTCACTTTTAAACACCAAATTTGATCCTTGTTCCATACCGAAAATTCATCCGGCGAAAATCGCGAAAACCCTAATTTTGCCCCAATCTTAAAACCAAAAGTGAAACCCTACTTTCTAGGTTCATTTGCACTTATTGGGGAATGATTGGGTAGTAGGTGTGACAGCCCCACCTCCCCCTAAGGCGAACCAAAGGGTTCGGTGGACCGCCTGCCCAGCTCTCGCCGGGACTCAGTCGTTCACTCAAGCAAATCAGAAATAAAACCACAAGAAAGAGCAAAACAAGGATCCAAAACTTAAAACAAAATTATATACATTGTTATCTCAGAAGGAAGTACAACCGTCGAATATACAAAGGTTCTCAATTCACCATACAACCAGCCCGTGCCAAGCATTAGGGCGAGAACCATTACAAAACCAAAGAACTAGACCAAGCTAGTCTATACAGAGCTCTCGTCCTTGCTCGCCTTCCCCTGTTAAGGAAAACAAAACTAAAGGGATGAGCTAAAAGCTCAGTGAGGTTCCAAACACATAAGCAGCAATCCATCCAAAACATTAAATATAAAATTTCAATAATTCAAGTAACATTTACAATGGAAAGCGATAATAACACATACATTAAAAGGATACAGGCTCACAATGAGCCATTTGTTCGTTCATTCGTTCGTTCTCCTGACATTTCCCCTTATTCCTCCATTCACTTGAAAATGCATTTTTGTAAGTAAAACCCTCGTTCGTTCGTTCATTTCATTCACCCCCTTCCCAGACATTGGCCGGGCTCCACCAGACTTCAAGGTAATACTCTCTTAATTTCTCAAAAACTATCCGATACTAGAAAAATCATCAAAAAATTATATCTGCTCCTTAACAATATCTAGAATTTTTTCTAATCACGAAAATGCAGAAAACAAGCCATGAAAAATAATAAAACCTAGAAAATGGGAAAAATTATGAGTTCTCACACTCTCTCCCCCTTAAAAAAATTTCATCCTCGAAATTTTACCTTCAGATGGCTCAGGAGCTTGTTGGTTGTCTAAAGCATATGCCCTTGCCGGTACTTTTGTTCGGTTCCCCCTTTCATTCGCTTGTTTTGATGTACTGCCCTCGAGTCGCTGAGTACCACTTTCACGTGACTGTCTCCGTGGACAGTTACTAACTTGATGATCACTACTTCCGCAAATCAAACACTTCCGCCCCTTCTGCCGACAATCGTTCTCAGTGTGATTGGCCTTTCCGCAATAGTCACAAGTCAAGTGGGAAGCCATCTTTTTGCTTTTTGGAGAAGTCTCCCCCTGTCCGGTTTGGCTTCCTTTGATAAATCTTTCATCTACCGCCCCCAATGTCCATGGCGGCCGGAATAACTGGTTCACTTTCTGTACTTTAGAGGGTGCTACTGATTCGCTAAGTTCCTCACTCACGCTACCCACTGCCCCCCTTTTCCGTATTTGGGAAGCCTTCACCTGCGCCTTTGAATTCTCGATTCGTTGAGCCTTCTCAAGGGCCTCCGTAAATGTGTTCACTTGCGCCGCTGCCAACGTCTCCTGGATGTCCAAGTTCAATCCTTGTATGAACCGCCTTACTCTTCTCGGTTCCGTGGCTACTAATTCGGAAGCGAACTTGGATAGTTTGGTAAATTTGGTTTCGTATTCAGCCACACTTAAGGCCCCCTGGCGTAGTCCAATAAATTCGTCCTCCCTCTTTTCTTGGACTAATGGTGGGAGGTACTTTTCATTAAATTCCCTTATGAAGTTCGCCCACGACCAAAGAGTCTGCTCTCTTTCCCACTTTGCTCTAATTACGTTCCACCATGATCGGGCCGGTCCTTCAAATTGAAACACTGCAAAGTTCACTTGTCTCTGTTCAGTGTAGTTCAAAACTGTGAATATATTCACCATGACCTCTGACCACTATTCAGCGATGTCCGGATCAGGCCCTCCAGCGAATTTTGGAGGTGCAACCTTTTGAAACCTCTGAAGGGCCCGATCTTCTCCTATTTCAAAGTTTTGGGGTTGATGCACGGGCATTTGACCTTGTTGGTCCACCAACCGTGCTAGAATATTGGTCATTTGTTGAATGGCCGTCGCCACCTGGTCTCCGGCTTCAACCCTTGGTCCTGGTACAGGCTCCGCCGATGTTTCCCTTTCTGCCCTTGGTTCCTGGGCTCGCTTAACACCACGGCCACTACCACGTCCGCGACCACGTCTTCCCTCCATATATATGTTTTTTTCCCTCTCTTTGTTTTCCCCCCCTAAAAAGGTTATTCAGTGAATAAATACAGTAAAGTGACAAAAGTAATCGAATTCTAGCACACCAATTACACCAAAGACATATACACATATACACACCATGTATCTAGTATCGGATAGTTTTTGAGAAATTAAGAGAGTATTACCTTGAAGTCTGGTGGAGCCCGGCCAATGTCTGGGAAGGGGGTGAATGAAATGAACGAACGAACGAGGGTTTTACTTACAAAAATATATTTTCAAGTGAATGGAGGAATAAGGGGAAATGTCAGGAGAACGAACGAATGAACGAACGAACGAACAAATGGCTCATTGTGAGCCTGTATCCTTTTAATGTATGTGTTATTATCGCTTTCCATTGTAAATGTTACTTGAATTATTGAAATTTTATATTTAATGTTTTGGATGGATTGCTGCTTATGTGTTTGGAACCTCACTGAGCTTTTAGCTCATCCCTTTAGTTTTGTTTTCCTTAACAGGGGAAGGCGAGCAAGGACAAGAGCTCTGTATAGACTAGCTTGGTCTAGTTCTTTGGTTTTGTAATGGTTCTTGCCCTAGTGCTTGGCACGGGCTGGTTGTATGGTGAATTGAGAACCTTTGTATATTCGACGGTTGTACTTCCTTCTGAGATAACAATGTATATAATTTTGTTTTAAGTTTTGGATCCTTGTTTTGCTCTTTCTTGTGGTTTTATTTCTGATTTGCTTGAGTAAACGACTAAGTCCCGGCGAGAGTTGGGCAGGTGGTCCGCCGAACCCTTTGGTTCGCCTTAGGGGGAGGTGGGGCTGTCACAGTAGGGCTTTAATAAATAATAATTTCCAAATAAAAGGTATTTTTTAGGAAAATATAAGAAATTTGCGAGTCCTCACAGTTTAGGGGTGTTAGTAAGACAATGGAAACAATTGGAGGATAGAAACATGATTTGGCAAAGATTAGTGAGAGAATGGCCAAGATTGAGCCATGTGGCAAAACACCAACCATCCAACTTATTTGACAAAAGAATTAGAGGAATTTTATACCAAACTTGGCTCCATTTTTCTTCATGTTGGCCGGCCACCTTGAAGCTTCCAAGGGAAGAGAGAAACTCCATTTTTCTTGCCTTCTAAACCTAGTTTGATCTTGAGAGAAAAATCAAAAGTGAAGGACTTGAGTTAGTGAGTGAACTACTTTCAACCCTAGTGTGTGATTTTGAAGCTTGAAGCTTTTGGTTTGGTGGTTGTTTTGGGTGACTTAAGCTTCTTACAAGAGAGGTATATGATCCTTAATCCTTGGTTTTATGGTGTTATATCAAGTATTTAAAGCTTTGAGGGTAAACTAGGAGTTGTTTGGATGTTGCTTATAGTTAAATTTCTTGAACTAATCAAGTGGTAGTTGGGTTGGTTGGTTAGCCTACCATGTGTTTGATTAATTGTTAAAGCTTTGTTTATGGTTTACTTGATGTATTAACATGTTTTGGATCTTTTTTGAGTTAACGATAACACTTGGTATGATGTTTAAGTTAGTCTTCATGAAAGGATGATAGTTGGTGAAACAAGTGAATTAGTGGACTGTTTTCCTTTCCCTTGGCTGACCGGTTTTGGAAGGGGAGGTTTCTCCTTGATTTTGTGGTTTATTTGCACCCTAATTAAGCCTAAAATTCGGCTAAACATTGGTTAAGTTTATGTGTGAGTTGAGATGGAAATGAAGCAATTGAAGTGGTGGTTTTGAGCAAGTAGTGGACTGTTTTGATTCCTTTGGTTGACTAGATTGTTTTGGCTCTTTTAGTCAATTATGTGTGTTGCATTTTGAGCTCCAATGGTACTAGTTAATATGATCCCCTGTATATGAAGCCTAGGAGATTGATTTGGATGAATTTGAACCAAAACAAGTGAAGTTAGCAACAAGAACTAGTGTAACTTTGCTAGGGTTTTAGGGCTGATCAGAACCTGAAAATCAGCCAAATTGCCCAAACTACTGGTATTGATAGAAGATGAACTAGAGTGTAAATTTGGTACTGTTGTAAAGCCCTTCGAGTCTAGTTTCTAACGCCGCTAACGGCACCTGATTTCGACCTTTCTACAGTGATATATGGCCGTTTTCCCGAGACTGTACGAGTGCGACTGTTTTACCCGCGAAGAAGACTTTGAACTTGAATGAAAATTTTCTTTTGCCCAACTTTCTTGCACATGTCAAACTTGTTTTCACATGACCTTTTCTGCATTTTGGACCTAACTTGCATGGTGAATTGAGTAGATTTATCCACTCACTTGATCACCTAATGAGCTCACATTTGGGTTGGAAATGAACCTAGATTGTTAACGATTTCATTCGTTGCCCTAGAATTGGGAAACGGAGGTGATCATAACCAAAGGACTTGACGTTTGTTCATGGCATTGCTTGATAGGTGAGTGCTCCATTACCTGCTAATTGTCTATGTGAAATATCTGAATACTTGATGTGCGATTGGTTGAGCCAAACATTGTTTTACCAAAATTGAGGCGAGCATGTACTTTATCATACTCGACCTCCTTTGATTTCACTGAGGCTCTGTATACTGCTATCATGAGATATGATTTCTCTATATTTGACTGTATGTGAGTTGTTTGGGTGATACCCCATCAACTACTATGACTGTTTGGGTACCCAACCTCATAGGTGAGTCGGTCGTATCAAGCCAGCAAGGGATTGGTCGAGAAACCCGATAAATCTTGAGGACTGTTTACTGAAACTTGAAAACCGGTATACTCGAGTATTACCTACATACTGTTTGTGGTGTTCGGGCCTGGTAAGGGGGTTGACTAGTGGACGGAAATTGGAGTAAGTGGTGTTCTACAGACATTAAATTCTTTAATCGCAAACGTTGATGGAGAATCAACGGATTCTTGTTATGATCAAGCTCAAGTGGATTTGGCTTTTGAAAGCCATCCGTATCCTTGAATTGATCTGTGATTTAATTATTATAGTACAACACGGTGGTTACTTGTTTATATTACGCCTTTAATTGGTTATGTGCTTACGTGTTTATTTGGAACCTCACTGAGTTTTAGCTAACCCTACTTCTTTTGTTTTCCTTAACAGATCGGGGATGGACTCAAAGTCGAGAACTTTCATAGTTTAACTTTTCTCTTGAACTTGTACTTTGGCTTGTAGCCCTTTTGTTTAGAAGACCTTTACTTTTGACTCTTGTAAGTTTGAATTTATAAGTTCGAAGTATGTTATGTAAATTAAGTGTGGAATGGTAAGTTTGATACTTAGTGTGAGGACTTGCAAATTCCTTATATATTTCTTGAAAATTTCCTTTTATTTGAAAATTATTTGGAAATTATTATTCTATACCATCTTACTACTCAATCACCCTAGGAAAGTGCCAATGATCATAGGAAATTAGGGTTTTCCTTTCCGATTTCAATTCAAAGTGAAATAGGGTTTTTCGTGTATCCGTAGTGTAATTATTCGGTATGGAGTGAGGATTAAATTTGGTGCTTAAGAGTGACTTTTAGGTGAGAAATAATATGTGATTAGAAGCAATGATATAAAGTTAGTGAATAGGAAGTAAAAACCCTAGTACGTGTGATTTATGGAAAAACGGTGCGAACCGACGTGTACCGTGCATTACCGATTGAACACACCACTTGATCACCACTTTCTTACCATATAAGCTCATTAATACTTGAGCAAAATATCCTCTTATTTCCAGCTGGCTTTGACCGAAATTTAGGGCTAAAAATGCAAGGAAAGAAAAAGAAATTTTTGTTGGCTTTGGTGGTGACAAATGTCACACCCCTATGGCTCCTTGACCAAGCCAAGTCCAACCTTCTTATCATCTTGTTGGCTTCATTTTCACTCCATTTTTCTGCTGGTTGGCCGAGACAAGAGAGGAGAGAAAGAGAGCAAGAAACAAACTTCCTTCTTCTTGAGTTGAGCCATCCAAGTGAGGAATTAAAATTCTAAACCGATTAAAGTGTGAGTTGTGAGCTTGAGAAGCTAGGGGAAACAAAAATTTCAAGAGGAGGTGAAGTATTACTCTTGCAAGCTTCTTTTGTTGAGATATAAGGTCTAACCATGGCTTTGGTCCTTTTATTTTTGCTTAAGTTGTTATATAACTCATATTTTGGTTAGATTAGTAGTTATCCAAGTTGTTGGGATGAATTTGAGGTGATGAATATAAGTTAGGGTTTGATGATTTTCTGCCTATACTTGCTGTATGGTAAATATATGTTGTATCTAAGATTATATAAGTGATTGTGGTAGTGATTGAAGCAAGAAATGAAGAAAGTTTCCTTTGAAAATGAAAAATTTCAGATTTCTGGAAAATTCGACTTCAGTTCTGTCCGGTTCCAGTTCGTGATGTTAGAGGCCGATTTAGGCTTATAATAAAACATTAAAGTTGTATAGAATGATATTTTATAGGTACCTACAAAATTTCAGCTCAATCGTAGTAACGTATCCTGTGAAAAGACCAAAATACCCTCGCTGCCCAAGGATGTTTCCAGTGATCCGTTTTAGACAGTTCATCTAGTTGACCGTGTCTAATCACTATGATCCGTGCTGATTTAGCCATTGGCCAAAACATGAAAGTTTTATTACTCTGTCTTATCTTTTCAACGCCTCCAAGAACGCCTTAAACGGACTTTGGTAGCCTGAGATATGGCCATTTAAATGTAGTACGGTTAACTAGCCGGTTAGTTGGAAGTTGGTTCTGTGAATTGGGCATTTGACTGGTTACACTGGAAATTTGACTAAGTGATCTTCATGAAAGTTGTAGACCTTCATCTTAGCTTCGAAACGGTATAAGTTTCAGCCCAATCCGATAAGTGTAGCCTCGGATGTGTCCATTCCGTAAAAACCCGTCAAATCTGTCTTTTGTTAAATTTCATTTCCGCACTTGTTATTAGTTTGATTTTTGTCCTTGTATTGTCTTGAGCCTATGGAATGACTATTGAAATGAATTTCTATTGTGTATAAACTTGGGTTTGTTTGAGGGAAATAATGAAGCCATAAATGACTGGAAATAGGAAAATACAAAGGGCATGCTGCCCAAATTTACGCTCGAGGACTAGAGAAATATACTTGCGACTTGAGCAAGGGTTAAGAGTGATTACTACTTGAATCATCTAGGATATTTGCGTCTTCTTTTACCGAGGTATATACGTAAGGATTTGGCCGAACTTGTACCCTTGAGAAATAAAATAATGACTGCTCGGAGTACGTTTTCCTTGTACTTTCGACTCGAATGGCATTTCCAAGTATAAATGTTACAAAGTTATATAGTTTGAAAAGCAAGCGAGTATTTCACGAATATTATCCAAGTGAATTTCCATGTTTTGATTCTTATTGAATGAAACGTCTATGTTTCGAACCTTAGCTGATTTTTAAAGTCCTGAAACAAAGTTTTATCGCAGATTTGGACTCCGAACCCGGAGTATAACCCAGACGTGATTACTAGTGGCACTTCATTTTGGTGAGTGCTTCCAAATACCTGATTGAACTGGACACTTGTTTCCAATACTTGATCAATATGATTAAATGATATATGATTGGCTTGATTGGGCAAGAGTGTACTTTATCGCACTTGCCCTTATTTGATATATACTTGTTTATTGTTGAAATTGAATTGATATACTTGTTCATGTTGTGCGCACTTCCTGGAATTCCAGAAACCCTGCGGCAAGTTACTCGATTCGAGCCGGAAAGGGCTTGGTCGATTGGGTAACGAACCCTGGGTCTCTTGACTGTCGAGTGGAGTGATATCTCCTCGACTAATCGGTATACTCGAGTATTACCACCCGTGTTTCTTGAGGATTTTGGGCCCAGTAGGGGGTTTGAATGGTGGACGGAGAGTAGTTAAGTGGTGCTCTACTGGATTGGTTCCTTTACTTGAAAGTTGACGGAGTGTCAACTACTACGTGATCAAGCTCCTGATGATGAATGGAAGTTGGCTCCTGAGAGCCATCCGTATCCTTATGCTTTGGAATGATTATTGCTTATTGGATTATTGTTTATTTTGAAAAACTTTTACACTCGCTCATTTTGAGATTGCTACTTGACGTGTTATTGCTCACCTTTATGAACTCTTCATGCTCGTTACTTTGTTATATCAAAAACTTGTACTTATAAATAATGGTCAATTTGCTATTTGGAACCTCACTGGGCTTTTAGCTCATTCCACTCCATTTGTTTTCCTTACAAGGGTACGAACGAGGCGTGAGATGTGTAAAGACTAGCGTAGCCTAGTTGTTTTTGACTTTTGACTTGTACTCGCGCTATCACTCGATTAGGATGATTTGTACTTGGATTGTATACACTTTAAATCAGTTTGGGTATGTAGAGGATTTGTATCTTGAATGTGCATCGATGTAAATTGTAAGTGTGAATTGCGATGTTATTTATTGCCGACTGATATATGCACGTGATGTGAGTGAGTGAGTCCTAGCGAGAGTTGGGCAGGCGGTCTGCTAAACCCTAGGGTACGCCCAGGGGGAGGTGGGCCCGTCACACTTAGCTCTATATTCTAAGTTTGGAAAGTTGGCGTGGCAATTATACTTCCGTTAGGGTTTGTACTTCCTTTGAAGATATTTCATTAGTTATGCTGAGTTACTAGTACTTTAATCGACTGAGCTCCAGCGAGAGTTGGGCAGGCAGTCCGCTGATACCCTAGGTTTTGCCCTAGAGAGAGGTGGGGCTGCTACTTTGTGTGACGCCCCACTTTTCCCTAAGGCGAACCAAAGGGTATCCGCGGAACGCCTGCCCAGCTCTCGCCAGGACTCACAACAATCCACAATTCAAAAGCTCGAAATACTTCAAATAACTTCAATATATAATTGAAGTACTCCAAAATATTGCATGCTTACAATTGGTTAGCTTTCAAGTTTAATACAATCGAAGAGAATATGTACTACAACCATCTGCTATAATACGACTTAAGGTCTTCAAAAGAAAACAATCTAGTACCATTCATAGGTACTCTTAGTCTCGAACCCTGTTAAGGAAAACAAAAACGTGAAATGAACTACACAGCCCAGTGAGGTTCCAAGACACTCTAATAGTTCTAATAAATCAAGTAATTTGAGCATACCACATGTATGGTTCAAGGTTGCATATTTGGCACCTTAACATGAGATAGTTATCATTGTACGAGTAATTTGAGCATAATATAAGCATGGTTCAAGGTTTCACATTGGCACATTAACATGAGATAGTTATCATTGTATGAGTAACTTGACTATAACACAAGCATGGTTCAAGGTTTCGCATTGGCACATTTACAATAAGACAGTTTTCATGATATAGAAATAAACACATATTGAAGGATACGGTGTTCCAGTGGAACCATTTCGGTCAACTTCACCTTATAACTCCTTGTCCTCTCGGTTTGTCTAGCCATCACCGTATCTCTCCAGTGGTAGTACTCGAGTATACCGAAACGGTGTCCCAGGGTTCCAACCTACCCGACCGAGCCCAGTCCTGACTCGAGTAGGTTAGTAACCAAAGACAGGGCCCAGTTCAGCTTAGAGCTTACAACATGCACAAGTAATCAAGTAAATTGGTGTACGGTAAAGATTTATCATTTTAGTAGGTTGAGTGAGATAAAGTTCACACTCGCCTTAAAACGGTGGCAATTTCATATGAGCAATTATCAGTAACACTTAACACTTAAACACGTAAGCAATATGCGGTAATTTCATATGAACATGTAATTTACGATAATCAAGTAATCAGGTAGTCAAGTAATCAAGTAAGCAGGTAATCAAGTAAATCGGTAAACGGTAATAGGTCACGGTTAATTTGAAGACATGTATCATTTTAGTAAGTCGAATGCGATAAAGGACACACTCGCCTTAAAATGGTGGAAAAGTTCATAGAAACAATTATCGGTAGCATTTAACAGTTAAACACATAATGACCATGGAGTAAACATGTCATAAAACTATTTAAATCACGTACTCCTATATGGAACACTCACCTATTCAAAACAAGTGAGTAAGTGCTCAAACAAGTGATTAGGCGTCCGCTTCGAGTTCCTCTTGAAGGTCCCCTTGAGCGCCTGAGCAAATAATAACGAACTATTACACATTATCGCTTAAAACCCCTAATTACCAAGGAAGATTGCACTCATGTACAATCTAAGAAGATATCCTAGAATGAGCCTTAATTTCTCGCAAATAGAGGCTCGAAGTAGGGTTTTAATAATACAAGGAAAATCTTATTTTCATCTTGAAATCAAGTGTAAAATGGTCAAGCAATCTTGAAGGAAAAAGGTTAGTTCTAAAAACTCAATTTCCTTTAATTTAGGAAATTTCAGTTTTGACAAGCAATCTTTGAAAAATCGTATCTCATTCTCTGTAAGTCCAAAATTGGAAAACTTGGTACCGTTGGAAACTACATCCAAAGTACTAAAAGTTCCTGGAAGGTACTTTTCCATAATTTCAGATGGAAGACATTCAAAATTTGGGTCCAAGAGGCTGTTTTGGACTACCAAGACAGTTTTGGGTTGATTTTTGGCAAAGTTTGGAAATTCGGAAAAATTCACACAATGCGAACTAGCCTCTGAAATTTGGAACTCAATTAGAGTTACAATCAAATTTTAAAAACACGAACAAGAATCAGAGTTTTGAGCACCAAGATATAGCGGCTCAAAGTTACTGAAATTTTCTCACCAACCAAGGGTTTTCCAGATTTAAAATTGGAACTTTAAGACTTTGGTTGAACATCGAAATGGACTTGGAATGACACCAAATTTGGTAGTATTATCCTACCATATAAGGGCTATTCCTCTACCAAATCTCATACAAAAATTCGCACGGGGAGTCAGTTAACAAAATCATTAAACTTCCAAGAATTTCCAAGGCAAACCTGCCTTGTGCATTCATCTCCCTTTTCTCAAACATTTGGTCAATGAAATCTTTTCAAACATGGTCCAATTATGAAGACAATGTCTAAGAAACATTCAAAATGTGTTTGATAGGTGATTAACACCAAGAGTTTCGAAATAACAACTCCCAAATCAAGATTAGCTATAAATCTTGAAAACTACATTCATAAGGCTACAATTTCTCAGAAGGAATCATTTTAAAATTTTGTCCACAACTAGCTCATATTTGAGCATCAAGTTGCAGCTCAAAACAGGGCTTCCAGTACAGACGAGAAACAGAACAGGCAACTTTATAGGGTTGGTACGGCTCACTCAGATGGAATCAGGGCATGTATTTTATACCATTGGAAAACTGGAAGTGTGTTGTTTCTAATGCCACTGACGGCACTTTATTTCAACATCGGAGCAAAGAGTTTTGGTCGATACAAAATCACTGCCAGAGAAGCTCTGGTCACGTTTTCCAGTTTTGCTAGAATTTCGAAATCTCAACTTTTGGCCAACCAAATTGGATGATTTTCGGTGGAAATTTTCTACATACACTATATAACATATTTACATCAAAATCAAGTCAATTGAACCACAAAAAAGTGCACCAAAGGGCACGGAAAAACAGGGGCAGAACCGTCACTTTTGCTCATCTCACTTCCTTTGAGTTTTCTTTCACAATACAACTTAATTTCACTAGATTAAGCACTAATCCAATGTAAATAACATCAAATCTCATCAAATCTGTTCATCAAGCCATTGTGGGATTTCATAGAGCCCACTCACAAGATTTCCAACAATATAAAGCTACCCACATGAATCTATGAGCTCACAAGTGCAATATAACTTATATAAACCAAGATTCAAGAGGTTGATCATCAATTACTACCTTAGATGACTAGAGCAGAAATTTTTGGTCACCTTAAGCCCAAGAAAATCGTGAAAAACAAGCTCCTTTCCTAGCTTAAGTTGTTCTCCAAGTGGTTTGCAAGTTGTGTGTAAATTTTGGGGTGATTTGATGAAGAAATGAAGTAAGAAAGTGAAGAGCTTTGGTTCCTTCTTCCTCCTCTTGGATGGCCGGCTGCTATGAGTGAAGGAGAGATTGTGTTTGCTGAAAATGAAGCTTCCTTGAGAAGCTTAAATATGTGGTTCAAAAGTGTTCAAAAGTCAACTCTCCCTCCGCGCGCGCACGCGCGCGTTTCGTGCTCGATTCCTCCCGAGTTTGTTTCACTAGTGCACTAAACCTCTAATGCACTTCCATTCATACTATTATTATTCATTCTTAATAGTCTAAAAATAAAGGTCTAAAGTCAGTCAATTAATCGCGCGCATGAAAACGCGTACTTCCAATTTGTGCGCGATAAAGTGCAATTTCTAAGAAATTCTTGTAACGATAGTATAACTAACCAATACTAAGGTAATAAATCATGAAAATAACTATTTTAGAAATAAAAACATGAGTCCTCACATGAGTCTAGTATTAATTTCAGAAATCTCCAATTAATTTGTACCAGCGCGTCTTTCGAAAAACTTTTGACGCGCACACGGTATACGCTTAATTTTAACTCACACACATCTAATTTCTCAATTAAATTTTCTTAGTCTACTACTGGTCATTCTTAATTCTCCAAGACTAATGTACTCTCAGATCGAGCATAGCCTCGATAAATGTGTATTCCTTATTTCTCGTTAAACGAGCTCTAGAAAATTAATTTTACTAACGAGACGTGTTAAAAATATAATTGAGACATTATTCCATGTAAATTAGTTTAAAATGATTGAAATAAATTATTCGGAGAAAATGGGTGAGTAAATAATTAAATAAATCAAAAAAATAAAATAAAATAAAAATAAGAAAATTCGGGTCCTCACACTTTATGTGCACTCGATTTTCGTGAACTTGAAGTAATTAATCCTGCATGCGGACTTGCATGTTTATGTGCATGGAACTGCAGATCAACTGCATTTCTCTTGCAGCGGTTGAACTGTAGACCGGCTGCATTCCTTTGCAGCGGTTGAACTGTAGACCGGCTGCATTCCTTTGCAGCGGTTGAACTAGACCCTTGGAGCCTTATCCGAGACGTCAGGTAAGTGAAAATTTGGGTTACTCATGCATATGCGTGAATGTAGGTCGATAACGGTTGAACTAAGCTCTCGTTGGACCTCTTGCTTTAGACCAGTCTCAGAGCGGTCGGGGAAGCTAACCAACCTTGGGTAAAGGACAAGTTCCTAACCTGTTTACTCCCAATAGTAAATTCATGACTTGAACTCTGATATTTCTGAATACGGAGCATTAAGTGACAACTAACGTCTCTAATCATTAACCGCGTGAGCATTGGATAATAGCCAACGACTCCACTCTTGAATATCTGAATACTTGGGAATATAAGTCAGATCTTAAATACCTAAATATCTGGGGTTATAAGCCCAACCCCATGGCTAGTTGGTCAAATTGAGCCGATAAAGGGCTTGGTCGAGGAGATTGACGAACCATGGGTACTTTTGGTGTTCGGGCCCGATAAGGGGATGATCGGTGGGCGGAGATTGAAGTTTAGTGGTGATCTATGGACATTATAATTTCCTGGTTGACGGAGAGTCAATGGACCCCAGACAGGTAGCTGTGGAACCTGCTCCTGAGAGCAGTCTATATCCTTTTAACATAAATGTGTTCTTTACCATATATTAATGCATGATCTACCTGATTACTAAGCCATATGTCACGGTCTGCTAAAGTATGACTTGTTTTCCAATATCCTGTGAATAATATCATGTATGCAAGTTTACTTGCCTGTTTTCTTGGAAACTCACTGGGCTTTTAGCTCATTCTATGAATTTGTTTTCCTTACAGAGATGAGAACATGAGAGGTTGAATTGGGGAAGGCCTAGATTTCATCTAAGTTTGTTAGTTGCTCACACGAGCACTCCATAGATATCTAGTTGGCTTGCTTGGTTTGATTTTTGCAAGTTTGACTCCTTAGCTGTATTTACAGATTGTATGGGCATTGCAGATCCATGAGTGTACACATTGAAGGTTGTAATTGATACGAAGCTTTTCTTTTATTATTGAGGTTATTTATAAATTTCATAATGCGTGACTGAGTCCTAGCGAGAGTTGGGCAGACAGTCCGCCAAACCCTTGGGTATGCCCTAGGAGGAGGTGGGGTTGTCACAGATTACCTGCAACCTCTATAAGTAGTTAAATTCCTTCATTGTAAGCACATAACTTTGCATGCTCTATCATGCTGAGAACAGTTCATAAGGACATTTACAGCACATATATTAATCCATTAGTCTTAGTGGTGCCCATCATCAAGGAATTAGTGAAGGCATTACTAAACCATTGCCCAGTAAGCGTCGACGGCGTATAATGCAACCTGCAAAAGAGCCATTGGATAGTATAGTTACAGAAATGATGGTTTTGCCTGCTGCTCCAAATTGTCGGTATTGTCATGCAAGACACTTCCACCATGAACCACCTAGTTTCTGTTGTGCTTTAGGTGAAGTGCACTTACCATCCACTAAAATGCCAATAGAACTCATGTTGCTATATTTAGAAGATTCCAATGAAGCTGCTGTATTTTGTAGATGTGTCAGGAGCTACAATAATATGTTTGGATTTGTTTCAATAGGTATGCACCTTGATAAATCCTTAGTTGCAAATTATAATAGAGTGTATATGTTTTGGATCCAAGGACAAATACACCATTATATTAATTAGCTTATCCTATCGGACGGTGAGAAGCCACAAAATTTGCAGCTTTACTTTTTTTACACTGATCATGAAACATCACATCACCTCCTGATTTCAAGCAGATTCCAAGAAATATTGGTGGCAAAGCTTGAGGAATTTTGTTAAGATATCAGCCAACTATTTGAGGTAGAAAAAATCAATAATTTAATATAAAATAATAACTAACACAAACAGTGAATAATGCACAAAAATTAACGTGGTTTGGCTTAATCATCAAACTTACATCCACAGAAAGAAAAACCTATTCTTACTATGAAAGAAATATACTATAAGATTATAAATTGATTTCTAAGCCCAACTCTTGTATAACTCTCTTACCTATTAAGAACTTTCTCACCCTTTTTCTTGTGTGTCTTTGTAGAATGCCAATATACTTATTTATTGATAACATATTATTTGGACAAGAACCAAAT
Source organism: Coffea eugenioides (assembly GCF_003713205.1). Lineage (NCBI taxonomy): Eukaryota > Viridiplantae > Streptophyta > Magnoliopsida > Gentianales > Rubiaceae > Coffea > Coffea eugenioides. Next base: position 22,641,737 of record NC_040043.1, read on the forward strand.
CAGAATAGAAAATCAATGCTAATTCCTAGACTTATGCAGAATAGGAAATAACTTTTGATTCCTAAACAAATAAAAATTTGGAAATAACTTGGCAACTACTCCAAGAAACTAAACAATTAGGAAATTAGTTACATCCACACAAAATAAGGAACTTGACTAAAAAAATTAAACCAATTTCCTAACAAATCTCCACCTTCGCAAATATTTCTTTTAGGAAACACAACAAACGATACAAAAAATCTCATTTGCCTTTTTACCACCATATACTTTTATGCCTAACTACACACTCAAATCAATATAGCATTGTTTTATCAATTGATTCAATCGGCAAATGAATGTGTAGCTAACCGAATCCAACACCTAGTTGACTCGTAAGAGGAGCCTCAATCCACACTCTCCCATAGTAGGATTTTTCCTCTCACCACCATTTACAATTTTGAAGCGTTCTTGGATCGCCTTCATTAAGCTACGCTCCCAACCATTGAGGTAATTAAATTGTATAAATTGCCATACTTCTTCCCCATCAATAAAATCGCTTCGCCACACGTGATTTTCAAGACTTCACTTGCAGCCGAAAAATCATAGCCCTCGGATTCTAACTAGTTCAAAGAAATTAGATTCTTTCATAAATTTGGAACATGAACCACACCACCCAAAGAACAAATCTCTCCATTTAGCATTTTGATTTACAGCACTCCAATACCTTTGACTTCACAAGTAGATCTACCACCCAAAGGCACAAAACCTACCTTCTTGCTTTGAAGGGTATCAAAATAGTCTAATCTCGAGCAAACATGTGAAACACATCTAGAATCTAAAATCCAACGATCATAGAGATTGTGAGAATATCTCCACCTGATACATATCCAGCAACATCATCATGCTCCCTCTTAACACTTTTCTTTTGATGAGGGCAATATCTTCTGATATGGCCAAACTTATGACAATCAAAGCACTAGACTCCACTATTTTTCTTGACCTTTGAACCACCTACCTTAAATTCACTGTCAAGTTTTTCCCTTGTTTAGTCTTACTCAGAGCAATTAATGAAGCTAATTGTGTCACATTCTAGTTTGCCTTCTTTTATTTTTCATGATCCAACAAAGATGACTGCACATTCTCAAACTCTGAAGTGTTCTTCTCATACAATAGGGTCATTATAACACTTTCATAAGAATCAAAGATTAGGGTAAGAAGTAAAAAGGCCTTATCTTCTTCCTCAATTTCTATGCCAACTTTTTGGAGTTGATCCAAAATTTTGTTTAATGCATTCATGTGATCCATGAGGTCACCACCCTCCTCCGCATTTTGCTTATAAAGTTTCTGCTTTAGATGCAATTTATTGGATAGGCTTTTAGTCATATAAAACTTTTCCAATTTTTTCCAAAAGTCTACTGCAGAATCTTTCTCATTTATCACATTGTTTATGATGTTGTCTACAACATAGAGCCAAATCGTGCTTGCACACCTTGCGTCCAACTCTTCAAACTCATCATCCTTAATGCTCTTTAACTTCTTGTTCTTACCATTCAATGCTTTTGTCAAGTCTTGTTGAACTAGAATATCCTTCACTCTTCTTCAAAATGTGAAACTTGCTGTAGCATTAAATGGTTGAATCGAAAATTGTATATTTACAAATGCCATGGAAGGCTGTCAACGAGTGAAGTCCAAGTTGGAATTGAATAGTCCAGACCCAAGCCCGCCTATCCATACTTGTATCAGACTCGACCTAAATACCCAACAGGTCTTGAACTTTTTCTTCGGGATTCGGGTCGATCGGGTCCGGGTATGGGTCGAGTATACTTGGGCAAAAAATTTAGGCAAAGAAATGAAGAAAATATCTTTCTAAACAAACATTAATTGCACACCATAAATTCCAATTAAAAATCACATATTACTTTAGATAATTATTCTAATACCTACAAATTACAATTTCTAAAAGATCCAAACAAATATTAAATACTCAAATACATTATCAAAATAATTATTTGTTCAAGCAAGTTCAATTTGAACCTGGGTCGGAACTCAATATTCTGTATCCGACCTGTTTTTAGATTAGCATATACAAGTCCGGGTTGAGTCCGGATAAACGGAATTACAACTGTATCTATACCCCAAAATATTAAGCGAATTCAAGTCAGGTTTGGGTCAAAACCCGACCCGTTGACAGGCCTAATATCATGGTATGCTACTAATCACTCAATCTCAAATAGTTAACCAAAACCCCAACAGAGGTCTAATACCACTTGTTAGGGTATCAGGCCAATTATTTGAGTTAGACAAAAATAAACAATTTAATAGAAAATAATAATTAGCACGAACAATAAGTAACGCACAACAATTAATATGGTTCGGCTTAATCAAACATATGTCCACAGAGAGAAAAACTTATTCTTATTACGAAAGAAAATAGTACAAGATTACAACTCGATTCCCAAGTGTGACAACCCCACTTTCCCCTAAGGCGAACCAAAGAGGTTAGCCGACTGCCTGCCCAGCTCTCGCCAGGACTAACGGTGCAGGCAAACACGATCTAAGACGTTTCGGGAAAATACCACGCGCTCACACAAGTCGAAATCGCAAAATAGCCAAACGTAAACTAAACCGTCGGTGAATTGTGGGTACCATGTCATATAACTCGGAAAAATATTTCCAAACTAAATAGGACACATAAACGGGGTTGAAACAGTGTTATACACATACGTTTGTAAATTTACAAAACAAAAGGGAGATAATTGGATCAAAATACATTTAGGGTTTTGCCCAAAAGGAGCTATTCAAATTACATTCACATAAGCTCAACTCGGCAACCAACATTCATAGCCTTTCCAAAAGTATTCAAATTCCTATAAGGAAAACAAAAGGAATAGAGTGAGCTTACGCCCAGTGAGATACTACCACTCAGGCAACGAAGATCATATAAGTAGATAGCATTTCATTCCAATTCATCTAAGAAAAGTAAGCCAAGAGTACACATCAATAAAGTTGGTAAAAGGATACAGACGGCTCTCAAGAGCCCTTTTCCTTGCTTGTATACTTGATCGGATTTCATTGACCCTCCGTCAATGTTTACGAGTAACCAACCGTAGGCTCCACTTTACTTCCATTCCTTCCACCCAACATAACCCTACCGGGCCCGAACTCCATACAATACAAATTTGGTAATACTCGAGTATACCGGAATCGAGAGTCTCATACTACAAGATTCCATATAACAGTCCCCATGGCTCGTCAATTTTCACGACCAAACCCTTGTCGGCTCGATTCAATTGACCACCAATAGGGTTGAGCTCAGTGATAATAGTAAGGCCGTTGGATACTCGTCCATACGACACCAATTCAAGTATTTGCATGTATCATTCAATTTCACGGTAAACAGTCATATATAATACAAAAGGGGTGAGAGCGGTCAAGTACACCCTCACTTTAATCAGTTTCAACAGTGCAAATAAGCATTCAAGGCATCCAGTTCAAATAGACAAAGCCACACAGTAACAAGCAAGTGAGTAGTACACTCACCAAACAAACAAATGATATTTCATATACTTCTGCCCAAAGAGCGTCTTGAACCACCGTCCCGTCCTAAAACATTCAAATAAGCACAATAAGACTCGATTACAAGTCATAAACCAATTCCGCATACTACCAAAATAAGGTTCCATTAGAATGTATAAGTACTAAAGTAAGCTAGGGAACTCCGGGAATGAAGTTAAGTTCAAAACCCCAAAATAAATAGTTTTTGACATCATTTAGCGGTTTTGGCACCATTGGCACTACGATTATCGGATGGAGGTACAAGATACACCGTTTCGAAGCTAACAGCTAGGTCTACAAGGTTACAGAAGGTCACTTAGTCCAGTTCATAGTGAAACTAGGTCAAAAATTCAGTATACTAAACCAGAACCGTAAAAATAGGTGAACAAACCGCATTCTGGTTAACAAACCGTAATTCAGGCTACCTAAGTCCAAATCAAGTGATTCCAAAGCCATCCGAAAGCTAAGACACCAAGCTACATTTCTTAAGAAGACATCAACAACCAAATCAGAAGTATTCCCAACCAAATTAACCAATTACAGAAGCAATTATCAAGTTCGGGTAGAAACAGGGCAGCAGGGGTATTTCAGTCTTTTCACAAGCTACGCTACTCCGATTGGCCTGAAATTTTGCAGGAATCTCTAAAATATCATTCCCTACAACTTTCATGTTTTAACCCAAGGCTAATTCGGCATCTAACTATGATGAACAGTACCAGGCAGAATGAGGGGAAATGAAACCCTAACTTCCAAAATTTCTTTCCAGAGCAGAAATTTTCTGTAATTAACCACAATTTACACCTTCTAGCTTCATTCAAGATCATTTCCAATCATCATCCATGGCCACAACATATGAATCATATTAAAACAGAAAAATCATGAATAATTATAAAATTTCACCAAATTCATGATATAATCCACAAAATCACCTCTTAGGCTACCACAAGTCATTAATTAGACATCATTAGATAGAGGAGAGGTGTTCCTTCACTACTCACCTTAGTAACCAAAGGAAAAGAGCAACTTGGCACCTTAATCCTCCAAACAACTCCACTAATTGTGAGGCCCCAGTCCGATCGTAAGTCGATATTAGGGTTATTTGATATTTGGTTTGGAAAAATAGGGTTTTATGGCTAGGAAGGAAACCCTAATTCGGTTAAGTTGGAAAATCCTAGTTTACGTATTATGATTATAAGGTTCAAGCTATAATTTATATTCGGTAATCTAGTGTGTGCCTTGACATAGGTTAGTAAGTTTGAATGATTAGCGAACCTCTAGTGTTGCAATATTAGAAAGTTTCAGTGGAGATTATTTATCGCCGCTTTTCCACATTTTCTTATTAGAAAAGTTCCCCAGATAATTTTTATGAGTAAATATAGTTTTTAGATGATTTTTCTAGTATCGGTTAGATTTTGAGAAAATAAGAACGGATTTCGGATGTGGGACCCACTAGTGCGAAAAGTTCGGAAAAATTCGGCCAATTAGGTTAAATTCTGGATACTGTGTAAAATTTATCGGGTGTTAGGAGATAAGTAGAGGAGGTGATTTGATTGATGTGAGAGAGAAAAGAAAAGATAAGATTGCATTCAAGAGGTGACAAGTGTCACCTTCTTAGTGGTTCCAAGTTAAGATTTACTATTCCAATTTTTGACTTTTTTTGACCAAAAGGTAAATATCTTAAAAATTGCTCAAAAAATTCACCATTTCTTCTCCTTGGTGGCCGGCCCTCTTGTGCTAAGAAAGGAAGAAAACTTCTTCAATTTTCAAGTCCCAACTAGCTCAAATCACCCAAAAATACTTGCTTCCATCTATTTCTACTCCATAAAATCTCTCTAGTTGGTGTTAGTGGTTGGTTTGGTGAAGTTTTTGGAAGAGCTAAGGTGTTCCACAACTTCCTCTCTCTTGTTTTCTTGGTAAGTGGTGCTTGACTAGCCTCCTATACCTTATGAAGCTTAGGTTATGCTTATTAGTGATTAAAGTGCTGAAATTTCTGGTTTTTATCTTGGTTTGAAGTGATTTGGTGAAGTTTTATTTTATTGATGATTTTTCTGGTTTAATTGGATTATGATGGTGTGGTTGTTTATGATGATTGGCAATGGCCTATAATGACACTAGTAGGTGTGACTAGTTGATTATTGCAATCAATTTTGGATTTGGAAGAATTTCTGGAAAATTAGGGTTCTTGGTTGAACATTCTGTCCGAAATTTTAGGTCATAGATAGAGGCCGAATTGGACTTTTCTCAAAACATGAAAGTTGTAGATATTGATGAGGTTGAAGTGCCTGCAAAATTTTAGGGCATTTGGAGTAGTATAGAGTGAGTTATGCCGTTTTTACTGTTGCTGTTTTTGGTGAACAGAATGTCCGAACTGCGATAGTAATTGTCTGTTTTGACTGGAATTGGTTTGGATTTTGTTGTTGGCGTCTTCTGATGAAATGTAGCTTGATGTCTTAGCTTTCATATGACTTTGGAATCAATGCTTTTGGACCTGTATAGACTGACTTGGACTGATTACAGTTTTGTGTGATTTGGAAACCTGCAATTACGGTTCTGGGTTGGTTTTCTGCATTTTTGACTTAGTTGTACTAGGATTTGGATTGAGAGGCCTTCTACATTGTTGTAGACCCTTAAGTCCTGGATATCCCTGTAAATTTTCAGGATTAACGGAGTGGTATAACCTGAGTTATAAACGAAATACTCAGACCTGTTTTGACCGTCAAATTCTGTTCTGTTCTTATATCCGGACAGTTTACGACTGGAACTTTGGCTTCACGTTTGACTAGGTTACAAGCTGTTTGGGCTTGCGACCAAAACACAAAACTTATATCTCTATATCAGAGCTTTCTAACGCCCTTGGAATTTCATGAATCGGATTTATAGAACCTGAGATATAGCCGAGCAAATAAGGCCTGCCCGTGAAAATGACCATTTTCTGGTCAGATCTGTTTTGGTCCTGACGACCAACTTCCGTTCTGAATTTGGATTTCCGACCTTCATGAAAGTTGTTCCATTTGGAATGATCTATCCAACTGCCATTTTTCAGCTCTTTTGCCCATGTGTAGCATAGAAAACAGTTTGCACTCAAAACTGACCATTTGTGCATTGGCCAGATTTCGTATGTGATTGTGTTTGGTTCATTTGGGGCTGAAGCCTCCAGTTTCAGTTCTGGATGTCTTCATAACAATTGTTGTTCATCCTTTAAGCTTCGATATGGTGTCTCATACGCCTTAATCCGATATTCGTAGCTCAACTTATGAGTAAACTAGAAACGAGTGTCAAATCTGCCGTTTCCGCTAACGGCCGTTTCCGTTTCCGTCCGTCATATGTACGTGCGCGCGTGCCGTTTTTGCCGTTTTGTTTGTTTGAGGCACGATAGTAGCCGTTTACGATATTATGTGACACAATCTCCTATTTCAGACGGTGGTGAGCTGGGCGGAACTGGTGGGGCCCACTACTAGCTGTTCATTTCGATCCGACTTCGTGTTTTTGCTATTTCAGATTCTGAGTAAGTATTCAGGCCAGTTTGGTGTGTTTTCTTTGCTATGTGTTTGAGATGTGTGAAAAGGGTACTTAGGCGAGGGTGTACTTTATCGCACTCGACCTAAACCCTAATTTGAATGTATAATTGTACTTGGCATATGTATATGAACCTTTTGGAACCAAAACCCTTGAGCTTGTGGCTCGGGGCGACTTTCGAGTAAAGTTTGTGAAGTTTGCAAAGTTTGTGAGTTCGTGGGCCCGATCTAAGACCTGTTTGGACTATTCGAGCCGGTTAGGGCTTGGTCGAAGTCAGTCCAACTTAGTCTGAGGTCACCAAGTTTGTAGGTTCATGTTATGAACCAATTTTGTGAATCCGGTTCACCGAGAAGGTGACCAAGTTTGTGACCCGAGCTTGTGACTCAAGCTCAAGTTTGTGATTTCGTTCGCCCGGGCAAGTTTGTGAGGTGACTGGCCAGTGAGGGTGATAAGGTGTCGGTGGGTGTACAAGTGAAGTTCTACGGACCATTGAGTGTGGTCGACGGAGTGTCGGCAGGAGATCACGCATGGCATATGAATTGGCTTTGGAGCCACCCGTATCCTTGTTAGATGATGTTGTTCTTTTCTGCTTTTGCTTTACTCTTATTGTGTAATTGTTGCTATGTGAATTTATGCTTTCGCCCCTGTTTACTTACTAAGCATTTAGCTTACCCCTTTCCTTTTGTTTTCCTTAGCAGGGGCCGACGCGGGGAATTTTGGCTCGTATACTAGTATAGGTAGATTGGCTTGTAATAGTTGAACAGTTAGGATGATTGTTTTTGTTTTGGTGGTTTGTATAAGGACCCTTCTTATGGTCTACCTTTTGCTGGTTATTGTTATAGTATATTAGAGCGGTTTGGCTTGATGCTTTTGAAGATGTAAATAGACTTTTGGTGGTTGTATATATTATGAATCGTGTTCTTGTGGCTTAGAAGAGTTTTATTAGCTTTAAGTTTTGAGTCCTGGCGCGAGCTAGGCAGGCGGCCCGCCGATACCCTTGGGTTCGCCCTTGGGAGAAGTGGGGTCGTCACACTAATCACGTCACAACCACTCACTTAAGGGTTTTTATGGAGTAAATGCAAGATTAAATGGTGGGTTTGTTGGATTTGAGCAAGAATGAATCAAGAATTTGGAGAGCTTTTCTTTTTTTCTTCCTTGGAGTTGGCCGGCCACAAGAGCTTGGAAATGAAGATAATTTTGGTAATTTTTGGTTTATTTGGTCAAATGGTAAAAAGGTGAATAGTAGTCAAAAGGTAAAACTAATCTCCAAGTGACACTTGTCACTTCCTTAATGCATCTCTATCTCTTTGTTCCTCTCACACCAAATCACTTGGTAACCTCTAATTATCTCTTAACACCCGGTAAATTAAACCCAGTATCCAAAACTTAACCTAACTGGCCGAATTTTTCCGAACTTTTCGCATTAGTGGGTCCCACGTCCGGTATACGCTCTTAATTTCTCAAAAACTAACCGATACTAGAAAAATCATCTAAAAACTATATTTACTCATTAAAATTATCTAGAAACTTTTCCAATAAAGAAAATGCAGAAAACATGCCAGTAAACCAAATAAAAACTAGAAAATGGGAAAATTACGAGTTCTCACACCAAGTCCAATTTTTATACAACTCTCTCACCTACTAAAAACTCTCTCATCCCTTTTCTTGGATGTTTTTTGTAGAATGTCAATCTGCCCATTTACAGATAACATTATTTGGCCATGAACCAAATAACAATAGAAAACTAATACTAATTTCTAAACTTATACAGAATAGGCAATAATTTATAATTCCTAAACAAATACAAAATAGGAAATAACTTGGAAACTACTCCAAGTAGCTAAACAATTAGAAAATTAGTTATTTTCACACAAAATAAGGAACTTGTGTGACAGCCTCACCTCCCCCTAAGGCGAACCAGAGGGTTCGGCGGACCACCTGCCCAGCTCTCGCCGGGACTCAGTCAAACCTCAATCAAATCCGAAATAAAACCACAAGATCAAATGAAATAACAATCCAAAACTTAAAGCGAAACTTATACACATTTCTATCTCAAAAGGAAGTACAAATATCGAATATACAAAGGTTCTCAATTCGTCATACATCCAGCCCGTGCCAAGCACTAGGGCGAGAACCATTACAAAACACAAAACTAGACTAGGCTAACCTACACTAGGCTCTCGTCCTTGCTCGCATCCCCTTGTAAAGGAAAACAAAACTAAAGGGGTGAGCTAAAAGCTCAGTGAGGTTCCGAATACATATTCAACAACAAAGCCAATACATTAACCATCGATAATCAATAATTCAAGAAACATTTACAATGGAAAGCGATAATAACACATACATTAAAAGGATACGGGCTCACAGGGAGCCATTTGTTCGTTCGTTCGTTCTCCTGTCACTCCCCTTATTCCTCCAATCATTTGTAAATGCATTTTTGTAAGTAAACCCCTCGTTTGATCGTTCATTTCATTCACCCCCTCCTGGATGTTGGCCAGGCTCCACCAACCTACAAGGTAATACTCGAGTATACCAACGTTCACACGCAGGGTCACCATATCGCCCGACCGAGTCCGCTTCTGGCTCGAGTCGATCGGTAACGAAGGGCAAAGCCCAGTTCAGCCAAAAGGCTTACATCATGCACAACTAGTGTATCAATCATTAAATCGTTGAAAATTTCACGTTTCATTTAGGTCGAGCGCGATAAAGTACACGCTCGCCTATAAAATTCATTTTGGAAATCATTGGAAACACTCAATACATTATCAAACAATAACAACAAGTCATGAAGTCAAGGAGAATATAACAAACAAGGAACACTCACCTATTTAAGCAAAATAATGTCCAAAGTATCCTCCCAGATAACACTCTCAATCGCCAAGAAACCCTAATAATAGCCAAGAGAAAATATTACAGTTAAACCCCTCTAAAGTTTAAGGGAACCCAAGAAAATCGAATAACTACTAGTACAAAATATAAGTATAGTTTTGGAAGTGAAAAGAGTACATTTAAACCAAAGGCTATGAGTAAAATATTTGTAAAACTTATGCTTGCTCGTAAAACTTTGAAATCTCCATTTAAGTCGAAGTGACAAAGAAAACGTACTCCGAGCAGTCATTATTTTATTTCTCAAGGGTATAAGTTCGGCCAAATCCTTACTTATATACCTCGGTAAAAGAAGGTGCAAACATCCTAGATGGTTCAAGTGATATTCACTCTTAACCCTTACTCAAGTTGCAAGTATAGTTCTCTAGTTCTCGAGCATAAATTTGGGCATCACACCCTTTGTGTTTACCTACTTTTCCAGCCATTTATGGCTTCATTATTTTCCTCAGCTAATCCCAAAGTTATACACAATATAAATTCATCACAATAGCCATTCAATAGGCTCAAAGTCATATGAGTACAAAATCAAGTTAACAACATGTGCGGAAATGAGCTTTAGTAAAAGACAGATTTGATAGGGTTTTGCGGAATGGACACATCCGAGGCTACGCTTATCAGATTGGTGGGCAAATTATACCGTTTCGAAGCTAAGACAGAGAGCTACAACTTTGATGAAGGCTACTCAGTCCATTTTACAATGTATCTAGGTAAAATTTACCAAAACAACCCCAGATTTTCCAGTTTAGTGTACTGCAGCAGTCCTGACTTATTCAGTCATATCTCAACACCTACAACTCCAATTCAAGTTATTCGAAACCCATTTGAAAGCTAAGATATAAGGCTATAAGTCTTAAGAAGACATTGACAACCAAATCAGTAGTATTCCTGGTCAAAACATCCTATTACAGAAGCTTTTTTTTTTATGGATTACGAATGAGCATAGTGAGACTTACTATAAATGCTAATAATTTTGAGATTAAACCATCTCTTATACAAATGGTGCAACAATCTCAATTTAGAAGTAATGCAACTGAAGACCTTTTTTTTTTTTTTTTTTTAAAAAAAATTTTCTCTGGTCTACCTTTTATTATTGTAAAAAAATCCAAACAAATCCAGACTAAACCACATCAGGCGAAAAGAAAATAAGGAGTACTTACTCCCTTACAGTGAGCATACCAAGACAATCTGTGCCTCTACTCTCCTACACCAACACCCAAAAACGACGGAGGGACCAACAGACCACCTAAAGGCTGCTAACCTAAACATCCTCACTGAACCACCGCACCCCTGGCACTCCCCATGAATCCAATAAGATGGCAGACCGAACAATCGCCGGCAGTTGGTGACCCTGATCAAACACCTGGGAACCCATTAACCCAACCGCTGCAAGCCTATCTGCGGGTACATTGGCCTCCCGGAAAACATGGTAGATGGCAGCAGAAAAACCCTCCAGAAGACATCTAACCTTCCTTAAATTATTACATAATGGCCACTTCGCAACCGCCCCTGAGACAACCAACTGAACCAACGCCTTGGAGTCTACCTCAACCAACGAAGGAACCACCCCTCGTTGATGACACAACTGCAACCCAACCAGGAGCGCCATACACTCTGCCTCTAACACCCCCTGATCCCCAAACTCCTTATAAAATGCAAAAATCAACTTCCCCTGATAGTCACGCAGCAGCCCCCCACCCGTGGCCTTCCCTTGAATCACACTGGCGTCCGAATTCAATTTTAACTTTCCACAGGGCGGCTTATTCCAGGCAATCGCACATGGGGACCTTCGCCTAGGATGACCTCTGACCAACCGCAGCCACTCACAATCTGCATCACCCCTGAACTGGGACCGACGAAGCCTATTAGCCTTCCCCAACTGGTCTATAAAATTATCCACATCTCGAATTATCCCGTTGACCTCCCAACGCCCTCCTTGAAAACGCTCCCGGTTCCTAGCCAACCAGATAAACCAACACACCACAATTGGCAATATCACCCTAATATGATTCTTCGCCGATGCATCTGAAGTTAGAAACCAAGCAATGAAAACCGAAGCCATGGTAGTGCAATTCCGCAACTGAAACCCAAAACGGCTAGACACTCGCTTCCAAACTTGCGACGCAATCGAGCCTGTCACAAACACATGCAAGAGATCCTCCTCCTCCCCATAACAACACCCACACCTGGAAGGAACCGACACCCCCCGCTATTTCAACACCACATCCAAAGGAATAAATTTTCTGACCAAACGCCATGCTAAAAACGCCATTTTTGCTGGCAAAGCTGGCTGCCAAAGGAGTGAGTCAACCAAGGAGGGACTCCTCCGTTGGCGCAGCACCTCCTATGCCGATTTCACCGTAAAAAGACCCGATGGAGAAGGCGTCCACACCAATCTATCTTTCTGAGAGACCTCAAAGGGAATATCCTTGATCACCGAGATAACCGACTCCGACACCCACTGAGCAAGATGAATCTCATCCCATCCATCGTTAGTAATAAATTCCGACACAAGAAAATGCGGGTGCTCTACTCCAGCCACCACCACCTCCAAAGGCTCATCAAAAGCCCATCTATCCTTCCAAAAGTCCACCAGACCTTCCCCAATACACCACCTAATCTTCGGCTCCACCACTAACCTTATCGCCTCTAGGCGTCTCCAAGTAGGTGAAGGGCGGGCAGACGAGGCCTCCATCGGGTGACAACCAGTACTGTATTTTACATGCATGAATTCCGCCCAAATGGAGTCACTACTCCGAAAACGCCACCATAGTTTAGCCGCAAAAGCCCTAGCCATGTCCTTAAAAGATCTGAATCCCAAACCCCCTTCATCAGTAGGAAAACACAACTTCTCCCATGAGGCCCAATGCAACCGCTTCTCCCCCTTATGATCCCACAAAAAGGAGTTACAAATATTACCCAAGCGTGTGAGCACCGCCTTTGGAGAATTCAGCACCTGAAGCAAGTACATAGGCAACGAAGCCAGAACATGCCGCGCTAAAACCAGCTTACCCCCAAATGAGAGCAACTTAGTACTCCAGTGCCCAAGATGAGCCCGCATTTTAGCCACTATGCCGTCAAACAACAAACTAAGCCGACGCCCTTTATAAATAGGAGCACCCAAATACGTAAAAGGGAAACCCGCCCTACGAAAACCCAGGACCCTCGTTACCATCTGCTCCTGCCCCAGAGAGGCTCCTGACGCCAAGAAGAAGGCACTCTTATTGACATTCACCTTCTGACCTGATGCCTGCTGGTACCCCTCAAGAAAAATCCTTGATTACACTCAGGCATTCTTCAGAACATCTTGTAAAAACAAGCATGTCATCTGCAAAAGCAAGATAAGGCACCTGAGACCCGGCCGACACGAAGAACCTTTCCGGCCGACCGAGCAACAAGTGGTGCAAGCCTCGTCCCAAAAATTCAGTTACTAACACGAAAAGACCGGGAGACACCGGGTCCCCCTGCCGAACACCCCGCGTCGACTTGAAAAAACCAGCAGCCTCACCATTTACCAAGACCGAAAACCAATTATTAGACACCAACCTATAGAACATATCCACCACCCTTTCCTGAAAACCGAATTGCCTCAGCATAAACAACAGAAAGGGCCACTCAATCCTATCATAAGCCTTCTCCATATCCAATTTTAGCATTATATTCGGATGACGCAAGCGCCTATCTAAATCCATCACCAACTCTTGAGTGAGCAGAATGTTATCCGTTATCCCCCGTCCAGGTACAAAACCTGTTTGCCACGGTGAGACTAAAGTCGGGAGTACTCTCCCCAACCGACAAGCAACCAGCTTTGAAATTACTTTGGAGCAGGTGTTGCACAAACTGATTGGTCTAAAATCTTTCCAGCACATGGCACCCGCAATCTTAGGCAGAAGAACAATAGAGGTGCTAGTAAAGCTCCTAGGCAAGCCCATTCCCTGGAAAAATGCCTTCACCGCCTCCAGCAAATCCGACTTAATAATCTCCCAACACCCTTGATAAAAACCTGCCCCAAACCCATCCGGCCCCGGTGCACTATCCGCCTCCAGGCCAAAAACCACCTCTCGCAATTCTGCCAGCTCCGGAAGTGCAGCGACCATCCCATTATCCGCTGCCGAAAGCTGAGGAAGCGTGAAGGGAATCTCTGGAGGCTGCCACCCATGTTGCTCAGAAGCAAACAAGGAGGATACGGACTCCACTGCTGACCTTCGAATGTCTTGAATATCCTCCAACCATGCTCCTGCCGTATCCTTAATGCGCGCCACAAAATTGGAATTCCGACGCTGCCGATACCGCGAGTGGAAGTATGCAGTATTAGCATCCCCAACCTGTAACCATTTGATACCCGCCTTCTGTCTCCAATACGCACATTCCGCAGCCAAATTCCTTGCGTAAACCGCCTTTGCCTCCTCCAAGGAAGCCCTGGCTGCAGGATCTCGGCTCGTATCAAACTCCTCCTCACGCTGTTTCATAATGACCTCGGCATCCTTTACCTTGGCAAAAACATTCCCATAGACCTGGACATTCCAGACCTGTAAACCAACCTTCACCGCTTTCAACTTATTGTAGAACCTCACCATCCCCTCACCCTCCACCGGCTTCGCCCAACTGCACTGAACCACCTCGTTAAAACCAGGATGGCTCCTCCAAACATTGAGGAATTTAAAAGAGCGTTTGGGATGACTCCCATTCTGACAACAGATCAGCAGAGGTGCATGATCCGAGCGGCCCCTGGCCAAATGTGAAACATGTGAGAGATCAAATCCATCCGCCCACTCCCGATTCATCAAGGCCCTATCCAAGCGTTGCCACACCCTACCATTCGTCCATGTAAATGCAGCACCATCAAAAGGCACCTCGGACAAGCCACAAATTCCCGTCGACTCATTAAATTCCTCCATATTTCTGTGATTAGCCGGGGACCCCCCACACGCTCTTGCATATTGGCAATAACATTAAAATCCCCTGCCACTAACCACGGACCACGTACCTCCCCCGACAAACCTTCCATGGCCGACCACAACTCGCGGCGCCCCACCCTCGAACATCGAGCATAAACTGCCGAAAATTGAATCGAGCACCCCGAAGAGAACCCAATGTGCATATGCAGAAGCTGTTCGGCGAATTCCCTAAAGTTCACTGTCATCTCACTAAACCAGAACACCCAAACCTTGTTATTTAGTGCCCCCCAAGCCTTATCAAAACCCAGTGACCGACGGACCACCTCCATTTGAGCAGGGTCCGACAATGGTTCCAGCAGAACAAGTAATCGAATCTTATGAGTTTTACAAATGTTATGCAAATATCTAATTGAATCCCGGCGAGATGCGCCACGAATATTCCATACAACAAACTTAATTGGATTTAACATTAGACCGCAAAGAATAGTGAGTTTGAGATTGGGAAGGAACCTGTTTCAAAAGAGCTTTTGCCTGCCTACCTCCCTTTTGCCTTACTCCACGCAGGCGCACCTCCAAGGATTGTTGCTGGACATTCACCTGCTCCACTCCACTCCTCCGCCCCTCGCATCCGGTTGGTGCGAAAGGCAACCGGTGTTGCAGCAAATCTTGAAACTTCCTTAGCTGCTCCAATGGCACAGTCTCCCCCGGGACGTCTCCGTCCGAGAGTTGACGTCTATGTCTCTGACCTACAGCCCGGGCACCACCCGCCGAACTTGAGGCAAAGCGCTCAAAATCCTGAACCTCCAAATCTGAAAGTGACTGAAGAATCCCAAAGGAATTGAAACACGCCTGCTCCCCCACTGCCCTCTGCCCACTTTCCCCCCTCGTCCCTCCAAATGCTTCCTCCACGGTTGCTTTGTCCGGAGATCCTGGGCAGTCTGCCACTCGGACCGACACAATGTTCACACCAGCGTTTTCCTCAACACCTATCCCAGCATCACCTTCCAACCGGGCCGAAACCGCCACCCGACTCGAGGAGCCTGGAGCCTCCAAGCCCATCTCCACCGCCACGGCACAACCCTCCCGCTCCACTTCCTTCCCCGCCTCCTCCGGACCCAATCCTGGTGAAACCTCAGGATTAACATTCTCAACACCTACCCCTTCACTACATCGTCCCGTCTCTTCACTCCCCCCTGGACATTGCTGACTCCCCCCACGCATCAGAAAATCATCTCTAGGCCCCTGCAGTTCAAATGAACCCTTAGGCAGGTATATTTCCACGGTTTTCCCTACAGCCCTACCCTCCCGTTTGTCCAGTTTGAGCTCTGGATGCTTCCTAAAACATTCACCATCTTCATGACCAAAACGTTGACAAAAACCACAGAATTTTGGCCAACTCTCATACACCACCTCCTGCCAAAACCCCTCCTGCTCCTCCCCAATCCAAACCCGACGGGGGGGCAGTTTCGAAACATTCATCTCAACCAAAACCCTTGCAACCGAAGGCCGCCTGAGAGACAATGTCGCCGAGTCAATCTTCAGACATCTTCCCAGCAACCCAGCCAGTTTGGCGATATACATTGCATTAAATAAAGGCAACGGAAGAAAAGGCAAGGACACCCACACAGGCGCGAACTGGGAGTCCTGATTTGCCTTGAAGTCCAGTGTCCATTTGGATATAAGCATCTGCGCACCCTTCACAAACCAGGAACGACGCACAAAGAGACGTGTAAAATCCTCCTCTAACGATGGTCTGATCAGAACATGATTCAAATCCAGGAGACCGACTTCACACTCCCCTTTGAGCCCAAGCGACACAAAGAAACCCCTAATGACTTCCATTGGCGGCCGACGAAACGGAAAACGACCCACCAATGCATTTTGAAAAGGGGATGAAAGCAACCTCAACTCATGCTGGGATAACCTCAGCGCAGGCTCTCCTCGATGCATCGAACAACACCCCAGATCTGGAACTACCGTACCCTCCTTTCGAGACCCCGCGAGCGCCTCGACGAACGATTTGGCCACTGCCGCTTCCCCAGATGGCCCCCCAGTGGCCGGCGGCGGCCACTGCGGCCCCTCCATGCACCAAACCCTAGACGTTAAGATAGTTCTATTTTTGGAAATAAAAACCCTCACCCTCAAGCTCTTTCTATCTTTTATTTGTTTTTACCATACTCCAACAACTTGTCTACATTTTTGTCTTCCTATTACAGAAGCTGATTATCAGTTTCGGATAAATACAGGGAAGCAGGGGTATTTTGGTCTTTGCACAGGCTACGTTGCTCCGATTGAGCTGAAATTTTGTAGACACCTATCAATAATCATTCTCTACAACTTTAATGTTTTATGCAAAGTCTAATTCAGCCTCTATCATGATGAAACAAAAACGGGCAGAATGGTGTTTTGTGAGAATTTAAACCTGGAATTAGAACTTTGTTGCTAGAATTTCATGTTAATTAGGTTTAAATCATCAAAACCTCCAACTAGCAACCTCATAACATCAATTAAAGGATATATGATCATGATCAAAACTGAAAATTAAACCCTAGCTAATCATCCCCCCAACTCCAACAAAACTCACTAATTAACCGTTTTAACTCAAAATTAAAAGCTTCTAGCCATATTTAACCAAAATTGGGAAAAAGAAAAGGGTGAAAAGCCATGATACCTTCCTAGGATGCTTGTAGGAGAAGACCACAACCTTTCCTTCAAAATCTTGCCATACAAAGCTCTAATCTTCCCTAAAGAGTAGTTTTGGTGAAGTGATTCACAAGATTTATGGTTGGAGTTTAAGATTAGGCAAGAAATTTAGTTGATGAAGATGAAGTTTCTCTCCCCTTTTTCTCTCTCTATTTTCGGCCAAGGTGGTGAAAAAATTGAGAAGATTTGGTTAAATTCTTGTTTTATGATGGTTGATACAAATTAGTCAAAGCTCCTTCCAATAAGGGCTTGACATGTGTCCTTTCTAGAGTTTTCTTCCTTCTTCCTTTGGCCCACCATGGTGACTCATATATAAGATATTTTGAGGGTTAATTAGTCAAAATAAAATGAGGAGATTAAAGAAATAAAGTAGGGTTAAATCGGTGCACTCACTCGGTAACGAACGGTACACGTCAGTTCTAACCGTTTTCCTTAAATTACACGTACTAG
The DNA here is from genome assembly GCF_003713205.1 of Coffea eugenioides. NCBI lineage: Eukaryota > Viridiplantae > Streptophyta > Magnoliopsida > Gentianales > Rubiaceae > Coffea > Coffea eugenioides. Next base: position 22,659,721 of record NC_040043.1, read on the forward strand.
GGTTTTTACTTCCTATTCACTAACTTTATATCATAGCTTCTAATCACATATTATTTCTCACCTAAAAGTCACTCTTAAGCACTAAATTTGATCCTTACTCCATACCGGATAATTACACTACGAGTACACGAAAAACCGTATTTCACTTCGAATTGAAATCGGAAAGGAAAACCCTAATTTCCTATGATCATTGGCACTTTTTCTAGGGTGATTGAGTAGTAAGATGGTCTAGAATAGTATTTTCCAAATAATTTTTAAATAAAAGGAAATTTTCAAGAAATATATAAGGAATTTGCAAGTCCTCACACTCTCTCCCCCTTAAGAAATTTCGTCCCCGAAATTTTTACCTTCAGATGGCTCAGGAGCTTGTTGGTTGCCTAAGGCATATACCCTTGTCGGTATTCTTGTTCGGTTCCCTTTTTCATTCGCTGATTTTGGTTTAGTGCCCTCCAGTTGCTGAGTACTACTTTCACGTGACCGTTTCCTCGGACAGTTGCTAACCTGGTGGTCACCATTTCCACAAATCAAACACTTCCGGCCTTTCTTCCAACAATCACTCTCAGTGTGATTGGCCTTTCCACAGTAGCCACAAGTCAAGGAAGAAGCCACTTGTTGGCTTTTTTGAAAAATCTCCCCATGGCCTACTTGACTTCCTTTTGTAGATCGTTCATTTAATGCCCCTATTGTCCATGGTGGGTGGGACAAAAAGTTCACCTTTTGCACTTTAGGAGGTGCTATCAATTCACTCAGTTCCTCAGATACATTACCAGATGCACCTCTTTTTCGAGTTTGGGAGGCTTTTACTTGTGCCTTTGCATTTTCAATTCGTTGAGCTTTCTCAAGAGCCTCCGTAAAAGTGTTAACTTGCACCGCCGCTAGAGCTTCTTGAATTTCCAAATTCAAGCCCTGTATAAACCGTCTCACTCTTCTCTGTTCCGTGGTCACTAATTCAGTAGCAAACTTGGACAGTTTGGTGAATTTTGTTTCATATTCGGCCACACTTTGGGTTCCCTGGCGTAGCCCAAGGAACTCATCCTCCCTCCTTTCTTGAACTAAAGGTGGGAGGTATTTCTCGTTAAATTCCCTTAGGAAGTTTGCCCATGTCCATGTAGTCTGTTCTCTTCCCCACTTTGCTTTAATCACATTCCACCATGCTCGGGCTGGTCATTCAAATTGGAACACTGTGAAGTTCACTTGTCTTTGTTTGGTATAGTTCAAAGCGGCAAAGATATTGATCAGGGCCTCCAACCACTGTTCGGCTACATCCGGATCAGACCCTCCAAGGAATTTCGGAGGAGCAAACTTCTGAAACCTCTCAAGAGCCCGATCTTCTCCTATCTCAGGGTTCGGAGGTTGATTCATAGGTATTTGACCTTGTTGGTCTACCAGTCGTGCTAGGATATTTGTCATTTGTTGCATCACCGTCACCATTTGATCTCCGGCCTCAACCCTCGGTCCATGTTCTTGCTCGGCCGCTGTTTCTCTTTCTTCTCTCGGTTCTTGAGCTTGCCTAGCCCCATGGCCACAACTAGCTCCACGTCCACGACTACGTCTCCCCTCCATTTATATATTCTTTCCTCTCTCTTTTCTTTTCTTTTCCCCAAAAGTAATGTAGTGAATAAACGCAGTGAGTTGACTAGAATAACTAAATTCTAGCACACCAAATACACAAAAAGACACATACACACATAACACACCATATATCAAGGAGACGTATCACATTAAACAAATAATCAAATGCGGCCAATGGTACACGTGTAGATGTTAATATACCACAAACAAGGACAAGGAGTAATAGTATAAGGACAAATCAAAAGAAAAGGGGGTATATCATCCTAGTCCCTGTTAAAATAATCCCGTCCGGTCTCTCACGTAACTTTCTATTCACTAGATGTCCGCAGATCTCTTATACTCATTCTAGCCGGACAAAGCCTGTTCATGTTTGCAAAATACAAGTCTTAAGTACCTAGTAGCTTGCATCGCCTCAATTCTGGAGTACTCGGGCACGAGAATCCGAAATAAGATACTTCACATCTCGAGCTGGCTTGTCCCAAGAGTAAACCATCTACAAATCGAAATTCCTACCCGACATACCTATCTATGGTCCTTAGATACCATGAGAAAGATTTAAGACCTATAACACTTCAGGGTTCATAGTTTATGCTCGAACGAGCACTTAGTCCTTCATACCTATTCACCACTCAGTCCAGGCTCACTCCGCGCAGAGACCACGCGAAACAGGCTCTGATACCACCTGTGACAGCCCCACCTCCCCCTAAGGCGAACTAGAGGGTTCGGCGAACCGCCTGCCCAGCTCTCGCCGGGACTCAGTCAAACCTCAATCAAATCCGAAATAAAACCACAAGATCAAATGAAATAACAATCCGAAACTTAAAGCGAAACTTATATACATTTCTATCTCAAAAGGAAGTACAAATATCGAATATACAAAGGTTCTCAATTCGTCATACATCCAACCCGTGCCAAGCACTAGGGCGAGAACCATTACAAAACACAAAACTAGACTAGGCTAACCTACACTGGGCTCTCGTCCTTGCTCGCATCCCCCTGTTAAGGAAAACAAAACTAAAGGGGTGAGCTAAAAGCTCAGTGAGGTTCCGAACACATATTCAACAACAAAGCCAATACATTAACCATCGATAATCAATAATTCAAGAAACATTTACAATGGAAAGCGATAATAACACATACATTAAAAGGATACGGGCTCACAGGGAGCCATTTGTTCGTTCGTTCGTTCTCCTGTCACTCCCCTTATTCCTCCAATCATTTGTAAATGCATTTTTGTAAGTAAACCCCTCGTTCGATCGTTCATTTCATTCACCCCTTCCTGGATGTTGGCCAGGCTCCACCAACCTACAAGGTAATACTCGAGTATACCAACGTTCACACGCAGGGTCACCATATCGCCCGACCGAGTCCGCTTCTGGCTTGAGTCGATCGGTAATTAAGGGCAAAGCCCAATTCAGCCAAAAGGCTTACATCATGCACAACTAGTGTATCAATCATTAAATCGTTGAAAATTTCACGTTTCATTTAGGTCGAGCGCGATAAAGTACACGCTCGCCTAGAAAATTCATTTTGGAAATCATTGGAAACACTCAATACATTATCAAACAATAACAACAAGTCATGAAGTCAAGGAGAATATAACAAACAAGGAATACTCACCTATTTAAGCAAAATAATGTCCAAAGTATCCTCCCGGATAACACTCTCAATCGCCAAGAAACCCTAATAATAGCCAAGAGAAAATATTACAGTTAAACCCCTCTAAAGTTTAAGGGAACCCAAGAAAATCGAATAACTACTAGTACAAAATATAAGTATAGTTTTGGAAGTGAAAAGAGTACATTTAAACCAAAGGCTATGAGTAAAATATTTGTAAAACTTATGCTTGCTCGTAAAACTTTGAAATCTCCATTTAAGTCGAAGTGACAAAGGAAACGTACTCCGAGTAGTCATTATTTTATTTCTCAAGGGTATAAGTTCGGCCAAATCCTTACTTATATACCTCGGTAAAAGAAGGTGCAAACATCCTAGATGGTTCAAGTGATATTCACTCTTAACCCTTACTCAAGTTGCAAGTATAGTTCTCTAGTTCTCGAGCATAAATTTGGGCATCACACCCTTTGTGTTTACCTACTTTTCCAGCCATTTATGGCTTCATTATTTTCCTCAGCTAATCCCAAAGTTATACACAATATAAATTCATCACAATAGCCATTCAATAGGCTCAAAGTCATATGAGTACAAAATCAAGTTAACAACATGTGCGGAAATGAGCTTTAGTAAAAGACAGATTTTATAGGGTTTTACGGAATGGACACGTCCGAGGCTACTCTTATCGGATTGGTGTAAAACGTATACCGTTTCGAAGCTAAGACAGAGAGCTACAACTTTGATGAAGGCTACTCAGTCCAGTTTACAATGTATCTTGGTCAAATTTACCAAAACCACCCCAGATTTTCCAGTTCGGTGTACTGCTGCAGTCCTGACTTATTCAGTCATATCTCAACACCTACAACTCCAATTCAAGTTATTCCAAATCCATTTGAAAGCTAAGATATAAGGCTATAATTCTTAAGAAGACATTGACATCCAAATCAGTAGTATTCCTGGTCAAAACATCCAATTACAGAATCTGATTATCAGTTTCGGATAAATACAGGGAAGCAGGGGTATTTCGGTCTTTTCACAGGATACATTGCTCCGATTGAGCTGAAATTTTGTAGGCACCTATAAATAATCATTCTCTACAACTTTCATGTTTTATACAAAGTCTAATTCAGCCTCTATCATGATGAAACAAAAACGGGCAGAATGGTGTTTTGTGAGAATTTAAACCTGGAATTAGAACTTTGTTGCTAGAATTTCATGTTTGTTAGGTTTAAATCATCAAAACCTCCAACTAGCAACTTCATAACATCAATTAAAGGATATATGATCATGATCAAAGCTGAAAATTAAACCCTAGCTAATCATCCCCCCAACTCCAACAAAACTGACTAATTAACCGTTGTAACTCAAAATTAAAAGCTTCTAGCCATATTTAACCAAAATTGGGAAAAAGAAAAGGGTGAAAAGCCATGATACCTTCCTAGGATGCTTGTAGGAGAAGACCACAACCTTTCCTTCAAAATCTTGCCATACAAAGCTCTAATCTTCCCTAAAGAGTAGTTTTGGTGAAGTGATTCACAAGATTTATGGTTGGAGTTTAAGATTAGGCAAGAAATTTAGTTGATGAAGATGAAGTTTCTCTCCCCTTTTTCTCTCTCTATTTTCGGCCAAGGTGGTGAAGAAATGGTGAAGATTTGGTTAAATTCTTGTTTTATGATGGTTGATACAAATTAGTCAAAGCTCCTTGCAATAAGGGCTTGACATGTGTCCTTTCTAGTGTTTTCTTCCTTCTTCCTTTGGCCCACCATGGTGACTCATGTATAAGATATTTTGAGGGTTAATTAGTCAAAATAAAATGAGGAGATTAAAGAAATAAAGTAGGGTTAAATTGGTGCACTCACTCGGTAACGAACGGTACACGTCAGTTCTAACCGTTTTCCTTAAATTATACGTACTAGGGTTTTTACTTCCTATTCACTAACTTTATATCATAGCTTCTAATCACATATTATTTCTCACCTAAAAGTCACTCTTAAGTACCAAATTTGATCCTTACTCCATACCGGATAATTACACTACGGGTACACGAAAAACCCTATTTCACTTCGAATTGAAATCGGAAAGGAAAACCCTAATTTCCTATGATCATTGGCACTTTTTCTAGGGTGATTGAGTAGTAAGATGGTCTAGAATAGTATTTTCCAAATAATTTTCAAATAAAAGGAAATTTTCAAGAAATATATAAGGAATTTGCAAGTCCTCACAACTTGACTAAAATAAATTAAGCAATTTCCTAACAACTTTTAAAGATCAATCCTTATACTGGAATTTTCTCTAGATTGCAAGATTTTCCAAGTGCGGAAGATTACAAGATTGTTCTTGAGGCAACGCTTCGTTTGGACCAGCGAGTTTTTAATAAACCTACCGTGTTTTAGGTGAGGACCATGTCCCAAGAAAAAAAATTATAGCTATGTTTGCAGATCATGATAACTTGATTCTAATGCCTCCATATGTGGTTTAGCTTTCTGTTTGGGTTTGGTTTTTTTTTGGGTATAAAATTTGGTTCTAGTGCCTAGCAAGTTTCAAACATCTCAATTTTCATGATTTGTTTATTCAAATTTTATGAATTTAATCTTTTCTATTCCATAGAAACTCTTTTACACAAGTAGGATTGGATACATGCAACAAATATTAAAGAGAAATCTGTAATTTGAATAAAAATCATAGGAAAAATCATTCAAAACGTCCTTCATATTTTGCAAAATAACTTTTTTTATCCCTCAGTTTTAAAAGTGTAATTTTACATCCTTTACAAATTTATATTAGTCAAATTTGGTCCCTATCTAAGTTTTCGACTAGCTTTTGGCCAGAATCCACTACATGCCTTACACGTGATTATTTTTTAAATACAAAATTGTTAAATCAAAATTTACATAATCCGATCTATGTTCCCTTACATTTCACAAAATGAATTTTTTCGCCCCTCACATTTCATAAAATAAATTTTTCATCCTTAACATTCCACAAAATGAATTTTTTTTATCTCTCATTGACCATGTGTATGAACAGCTTTTTTTTAAAAAAATTCACATATATATTTATTTAATTTTACTTGAATAGTACGAATAGCATATAATATATCTCTATTTGATTTCACCTAAATAGGTTAATTGTAATTGTACATATACTATTTATAAGGCCCGAACACAGCCTAAGAGAGGATGAATTAGGTTGATTATAAAACTAATCAAGTTATGGGCACTTTTTGCTCAATATGAAATTTACCCTCTTTTCTAAGTGATCACACAATGAATCAATCAATGAATGAATAATATCACTTGAGAGAAGTAGAAAATATAAGTAATTTAAAGATCACAAGATAACAATAAATAAATAATAAGGGAAGAATTGCAAACCAATTGACTACCAAGCTCCTCTTGAATTTGTAGATCAATTCAAACAAGTTTCTTCAAATTGATGAAATACAACCAATCTTGTATACAAAGGAAGGCTCACTTCCTCCTTGCCCCAATCTCTACTTGATCAAGTTAGGAAGTTTTACTATCCCTCAAGACAACCCTCACAGAGCTACACTACTGAAGTATTCACTCACAAATGAAAAGTTTATAATGAATTTCACACTACCAAGACTACAAATCTCCCTTAGAGAGTGTTTTCTCACTAAAACTACTCTATATCTTTTGTATCTTTAGTGTGCAAAACTTATTTGAAGTTTCTGACCATGCTTTATTTATAGAAGACCAAGAAAGTGCTTCATTAATGCTTCCAACGGATAGAAAGTAGCTGAAGAGTCAACTAGCAATTGGGAGTATCGGACGTCCTGTACATCCGAAGCATGCGTCCGACAGAAGGCAGTGAGTTTGAAAAATCTTCTTCAATTCTATCGGACGTCCGGTGCTTGCGTCCAAAAGCAGACAATGAGTTAGAAGAAATATCTCAATTCTATCGGACGTCCGATATTGTCTTTGTGAGCATCCGACAGATTTCGTCGAGTTTGAAAGATCCTATCGGACGTCCGGTACTTCTGTCTGATAGCAGACAAAGAGTTTGAAAGATTCTATCGGATGTGACAACCCCACCTCCCCCTAAGGCGTACCGAAGGGTTCGGAGGACCGCCTGCCCAGAACTCGCCAGAACTCACTCACTCGTATCACATGCATACATCCATAGACCATAAATAACATCGCAATTCAATCTTATAATTTACATTGATGCACAATCAAGATACAAAACCTCAATATACCCAAACTGGTTCAAAGTGTATATAATCCAGATACAAAACATTCTATTCGGGTAATAGCGCGAGTACAAGTCAAAAGTCAAAAACAACTAGTCTACGCTAGTCTTTACATATCTCACGTCTCGCTCGTACCTCCTGTAAGGAAAACAAATGGAGTGGAATGAGCTAAAAGCCCAGTGAGGTTCCAAATAGTAAATTGACCATTATTTATAAGTACAATTTTTCGATATAGCAAAGTAACGAGCATGAAGAGTTCATAAAAGTGAGCAATAACACGTCAAGTAGCAATATCAAAATGAGCGAGTGTAAAAATTTCAGAAGAAACAATAATCCAATAAACAAATCATTCCAAAGCATAAGGATACGGATGGCTCTCAGGAGCCAACTTCTCAATTCATCATCAGGAGCTTGATCACGTAATAGTTGACACTCCGTCAACTTTCAGGTAAAGGAACCAATCCAATAGAGCACCACTTACACTACTCTCCGTCCACCATTCACACCCCCTACTGGGCCAAAAATCCTCAAGAAACACGGGTGGTAATACTCGAGTATACCGATTAGTCGAGGAGATATCACTCCACTCGACAAACATGAGACCCAGGGTTTGTTACCCAATCGACCAAGCCCTTGCCGGCTCGACTCGAGTAACTTACCGCAGGGTTTCTGGAATTCCAGGAAGTGCGCACAACATGAACAAGTATATCAATTTAATTTCAACAATAAACAAGTATATATCAAATAAGGGCAAGTGCGATAAAGTACACTCTTGCCCGATCAATCCAATCATATATCATTTAATCATATTGATCAAGCATTGGAAACAAGTGTCCAGTTCAATCAGGTATTTGGAAGCACTCACCAAAATGAAGTGCCCCTAGTAATCACGTCTGGTTTATACTCCGGGTTCGGAGTCCAAATCTGCGATAATACTTTGTTTCAGGACTTTAAAAATCAACTAAGATTCGAAACTTAGATGTTTCGTTCAACAAGAATCAAGACATGGAAATTCACTTGGAGAATATTCGTGAGACACTCGCTCGCTTTTCAAATTATATAACTTTATAACATTTATACTTGGAAATGCCATTTGAGTCAAAAGTATAAGGAAAACGTATTCCTAGTAGTCATGATTGTATTTCTCAAGGGTACAAGTTCGGCCAAATCTTTACTTATATACCTCGAAAAGAAGACGCAAATATCCTAGAGGGTTCAAGTAGTAATTACTCTTAACCCTTACTCAAGTCGCAAGTATATTTCTCTAGTCCTCGAGCGTAAATTTGGGCAGCATGCCCTTTGTGTTTACCTAATTTTCCAGCCATTTTGGCTTCATTATTTTTCTCATTCAAACCCAAGTTTATACACAACACAAATGCATTTCAATAGCCATTCCATAGGCTCAAGACAATACAAGGACATAAATCAACTAATAACAAGTGCGGAAATGAAGTTTATAAAAGACAGATTTGACGGTTTTTTACGGAAAGAACACATCTGAGGCTACACTTATCGGATTGGTATGCAACTTATACCATTTCGAAGCTAAGACAAAGTCCTATAACTTTCATGAAGATCACTTGGTCAAATTTCCAGTGTAACCTAATCAAATTCCCAGTTCACAGAACCAGGTTCCAACTAATTGGCTAATTAACCGTACTACATTTAAATGGTCATATCTCAGGCTACCAAAGTCCGTTTAAGGCGTTCTTTTAGGCGTTAAAAATCTAAGACAGAGTACTAAAATTTTCATGTTTTGGAAAATGGCTAAATCGGCACGGATCATAGTGAATAAACACAGTCAATTGGATGAACTGTCCAAAACGGATCACTGGAAATATCCTAGGGCAGCGAGGGTATTTTGGTCTTTTCACAGGCTACATTACTCCGATTGAGCTGAAATTTTGTAGACACCTATAAAATATCATTATCTACAACTTTCATGTTTTATGATAAGCCTAATTTTGCCTCTAACATGATGCAATAAAACCGGACAGAACAAGGCTGAAATTTTCCAGAAATCTGGAATTTTTCGTTTTCAATGCAACCTTTCTTGATTTCTTGCTCCAATCATCACTACAACCACTTATATAAGCTTAGATACAACATATATCATCCATATAGCAAGTATAGGCAGCAAATACCTCAAACCCTAACTCACATATATCACCTTTAAATCATCATAACAACTTGTATCACTACTAATCCACCCACAACATGAATTATACAACAACTTAAACCAAAATAAAAGAACCAAAGCCATGGTTTAGCCTTATACCTCAACAAATGAAGCTTGCAAGAGTAATACTTCACCTCCTCTTGGAATTCTTGGTTCCCCTAGCTTCTCAAGCTCACAACTCACACTTTAATCGGTTTAGAATTTTAATTCCTCACTTGGATGGCTCAACTCAAGAAGAAGGAAGTTTGTTTCTTGCTCTCTTTCTCTCCTCTCTTGTCTCGGCCAAGAAGCAGAAAAATGGAGGGAAATGGAGCAAAATGAAGGATAAGAAGGTTGGACTTTTGGCTTGTTTAAGTAGCCATGGTTGAGTGACACTTGTCACCACTAATACCAACCAAAATTTTCTTTTTCTTTCTTGCATTTTTAGCCCTAAAATTCGGTCAAAGCTAGCTGGAAAATAAGGAGATATTTTGCTCAAATATTAATGAGCTTATATGGTAAGAAAGTGGTGATCAAGTGGTGTGTTCAATCGGTAGTACACGGTACACGTCGGTTCGCACCGTTTTTCCTTAAATTACACGTACTAGGGTTTTTACTTCCTATTCACTAACTTTTTATCATTTCTTCTAATCACATATTATTTCTCACCCAAAGTCACTCTTAAGCACCAAGTTTGATCCTCGCTCCGTACCGGATAATTACACGACGAAAAAACGTGAAAACCCTAACTTGCTCCAACTTGAAAACGAAAAGTGAAAACCTTTACTTTCATGTTTATTTGCACTTATTGTGAGGTGATTGGGTGGTAGGGTTATTATAAAATCATAATTTCCAATTAAAAGGGCATTTTTGAGAAAATATGAGGGGTTTTACAAGTCCAGTGATTAAAATTAGGGTTTCGGTTGAAATATGAGAAATTTGAGAAAATGGTCAGTCACAAATGAAACTAGGGTTTTGATTAGACTTTATTTCTAGAATTTAGGGTTTCTAGTCTGTAAAACAAAACAATAAAATAAAGAATCGTAATATTCTCTTTGAGGCTAAACAACAATAGTATCCTAAAAGTTGGGGTATCACAATTTCCCCTCCTTAAAAGAATTTCGTCCTCGAAATTCATCCATGCACTCCTAAAAAGCGTAGGGTATTTTCTTGTATATCCATTTCTTGCTCTCAGGTCTCACTATAGCCAAAACTTAGTTAAACAATAGAAATCACGAATCGTACCTTCTACTATCTCCGATGGTTCAGGTAATGTCTGTTGGTCCAAGGCGTACACTCTAGCTGACACTCTTGGCTTGGTCCCTCCTACATTTGCTTGTTCAGGGTTTAGGTGTGACCTACGGGGACAAGTTGCAAGGTAGTGCTCGGCATTACCACACCATAAACATTTTCCTGCCTTTCGCCAACAATCATTCTCCGTATGATTGGCCTTCCCACAGTACTCACAAGATACTCGAGTTTGACCTCCTTGTGAGGCACCTCTTGCTTGCTCCCGGCCACGCGAGGCTCCTCCTGGAGTAATTTCCTTAGATGTCCCAGAAATTTTCTCACCACCATCTCCTCGACCCATCTTAGAGGGTGGCATGTCTAAATCACCTTGTCCTTGCCTTTGACTTCCACCAGGCGCACCTTTCCTTTTTGCATGAAAAGCTCTCACTTGTGCCCTAGCAATTTCTATTCGTTGGGTCTTCTCCAAGACCTCTGTAAATGTATTAATCTGGGCTGCCGCTAAGGCCTCTTGTATCTCCACATTGAGCCCTTGGACAAACCTCCGGACTCTTCTTTGCTCCGTAGCTATCAGTTCAGGAACAAATTTAGACAACTTCGTAAATTGGATTTCATACTCAGTTATACTCAAAGTTCCCTGCCGAAGCTTAATAAAATCATATTCTCTTTTCTCCTGGACAATAGGTGGGAGGTATTGTTTGTTAAACTCTCGCACGAAATTCACCCACGTCCATGCGGTCCCCTCTCTCTCCCACTTAGCTTGAACCACATTCCACCAAGCCCTGGCCGGACCTTCAAATTGAAAAACGGCAAAGCGCATAGTTCAAAGCGGCAAAGATATTGATCATGGCCTCTAGCCATCTCTCGGCTCCCTCCGGGTCTGGTCCTCCCAAGAACTTAGGTGGAGAGAACTTCTGGAATCTCTCAAGAGCCCTATCTTGCCCCATATCGGGGTCCCTAGGTTGATTTACAGGGGCTTGACCCTGTTGTTCCACTAAACGGGCCAGAATATTAGTCATTTGTTGGATTGCAGTTGCCACTTGATCTCCCCCTACAGCCTGGGGTCCAGGTTGTGGCTCAATCGTTGCCTCTCTCTCCTCTCTCGGTTTTTGTACCGGCTCCTGTGCTTGTCTACCCCCACAACCACGACTAGGACCGCGTCCTCGGTTAGTTCCCCTGACTTGACTTCTTCTACCCTCTATGTTTTAGGTTTAACCAACTATAGACATGTAAACAAGGTAAGGTATGGCTCATGTATCACATTTCAAAACGATAAACAGAGGCAATAAAACACATAATAAACAGGTTCTTTATATACATAGCAAACAAGTCACATAACCTATAGGACATTAACCCTAGGTATTGCTCAGGCACTACACTTAATCAAAACTCGAAGCACGTGAATAATAAGGATCCCAAATCCCATGAATATCTTTAATATATTTCAAGGCCAGACTATTCGCATTCCCCGTGCCTTTGCTTTCGCCATCCAAACTTATCCTAATATTACGTGAGATCTCAACTTATCGTAAAGGTATCACTCTTTGGTACTCGGGGACAAGAATCCGAAAATATGATAATTCACCACTCAAGCTGGCCAGGCTCAAGAGCAAATCACCCGTGTGAGAACCCTAAACCTTTCATACTTTCTAAGTGTTTTGGTTTATTCCCGTTTCCCGTGTAATTGAAGTTTTGTCCACTAATCGTTTCAAAAACGGGAAGGCCTTTTTGTTATGTGCAATTATGTGTGAGATATGTAAGTATGTGTACGTGTTAGAAGTACGGTTGAGCGTGGCATTTGAATTTCGGAAACGGAGAAAAATTTTGGAAAAAGGGGAAGGGCCGAATCCGGCCGGAAATCCGGCCAGTTCTTGGCCGGATTGATGGCCGGATTGTTGGGGGTTTTTGAAAAAAAAAACGAGTTAGCTACTGCCTTGAATCCGGCCAGGAATCCGGCCGGAAATCCGGCCAGAAACCGGCCGGATTCTGACGTGGCACAGCCGGTCAGCAGCTTTGACCGGCTGTTTCTTTCCTTCTTATCTCTTTGGTTGGCCAAAATATCTTCATTTTCTCTTCTTGTTCAGCCGTGAGCTTTGAGAGCTAAGAGAGAAAAAACTCTTCAATCTTCATCTTTAATTTTTGCTTCAATCTTGAAATTCCACCGATAGATTTTGAAACCACTCCGTACAAGTAAGCTTCTTGGAAGGTTAAAGCTTTTGGGTGGAGTAATTTTTAAAGGGGAAGCTTGGAATTGCTAGTCTTCTTGAGTTGTGAGGTAAGATGATTAAGAAAGTTCTCTCTTGCATTGCTAATGGTTAAATTGTGAATTGTAAGGGTTGGATATGTTATTTTGTGAGTTATATCTTGATTTGGGTTGATTATGGTGAAGTTTTCTATTTAATTATGATTTTTCTGTTTGCATATGATTTTGTCTATGTGGCCAAGTATGATGAATGGTAATGGTTGATAATGACTCTATGAGGAGTATTGGATAGGCAAATGCAATCAATTTTGGATTTGGTTGGAAATTTGAAAAGTTAGGGTTCTTAAAATCCCAATTCTGTCCGGTTTTAGATCACTGGGTTAGAGGCCGAATTAGACTTTTCTCAAAACATGAAAGTTGTAGGTATTGATGAGTTTGAAGTGCCTGCAAAATTTCAGGTCATTTGGATTAGTGTAGAGTGAGATATGACGAAATTACTGTAGCTGTTCTGCTTTGGTCAGAATGCGAAAACTGTGATAGTAATTGGCCATTTTGACTGGAATTGGTTTGGATTTTGGAGTTGGTGTCTTCTGACGAAATGTAGCTGGATGTCTTAGCTAACTTATGCCTTTGGAATTTCGGCATTTGGACCTATGTAGGCTGAGATTGACGTATTACAGTTTTGTGTGTTTTGCAAATCTGTTTTGGTAATTCTGGTTTGGTATTTGGCACTTTTGACCTAGTTGTGCTAGGATCTGGATTGAGTGACCTTCTACATTGTTGTAGCTCTGTTTCATAGCTTCGAAACGGTGGGTCTTACACCCCCAACCGATAATTGAAGTGAGAGTTGTGCCATTACCGCATTATGACGTCAAAACCGGTTTTCTTATCAAGGCCAGCATTAAAGCCTTTCTTAATTTCTGGTTTGCTTTCATGCTTGTATATGTTTATAAAACCCTATTGGGGTTGTGAATTGGTGTTGTTTATGGCTCGGTATGGTTTCTTGTTTTATGATATTGTGAGCTATGGAACGGCTCTTGACATGAAATGCTTATATGTGTGTTGTTGGGTTGTGATTGAAGAAAAATAATGAAGCCTTATGGCTGGAAAATTTGGTAAACACAAAGGGCATGCTGCCCGAATTTTTACTCGAGATTTAGAAAACTATATTCTCGACTTGAGTAAAGGTTAAGTATTTAACCCTTGAATTTCCATGCATGAAACCCTATTGGGCGATAATTGGTTTGACTTTATGACTCGTTATCGAGTCTTATGGTATTTGTTTACATGTTCTAGGGCGTGACGATAGCTCACGACATTCTCCTGACGGAAGTGCATGAAATAGCACTTAATTGATTGGTGAGTGTACTACTCACTTGTGTGCTATTATATGGCTTTGATATTTGAACTTGAGATGTTGTATGTTAATGGATTGATGTGAGAGTGTACTTTATCACTCTCACTTATTGTTTCACATGTTATTGAAAAGTTATTGGAAAGTTATATGAACTGATATATGAAATGAAATACATGACTTGGTATCGATTGGACAAGTATCCAACGACTACAAATGTTATCATTGAGCTCAACCCCATTGGTAGTTGATTGAATCGAGCCGACAAGGGTTTGGTCGTGACAATTAATGAGCCTTGGGTAAAGTTATAAGGAATCTTGTAGTATGAGAGACTCTTGATTCCGGTATACTCGAGTAATACCACAGTGCAAGTGTTTGGAGTGCGGGCCCGGTAGGGGGATGTTTGGTGGAAGGAATGGGAGAGAAGAGGAGTCTACGGTTGGTTACTCTTCAACATTGACGGAGGGTCAATGAGGTTGGATCAAGAATGGAAGCGTGGAAATGGGCTCTTGAGAGCCGTCCGTATCCTTTTATCGATGTGTTTCATTCCTTAATTGTGTACTTGAAATGAAAGGTTATGCTATATGCTCTTAGTTGCTTATGTGGTAGTAACTCACTGGGCTTTAGCTCATCCCGTTCCATTTGTTTTCCTTACAGGGATATAATTACTTTTGGGACTGATTTGGATAGTCGATTGCCAAGTTGAGCTAGTGTAAATGGCTTTTGTTTAGCTTGTCGAATGAAACCCTATTGTGTATTGGGTTCATTTTCTTTGATTGGCAAACCGAGTATGTATATTCATGATAGATGGTTTTTGGCATGACACTATGGTTGTAAAAGTTGAATTTCAATGTATATATATGCTTGGTTGATGTTTGGATGAACTTCGGAACGATTCGGCTTTCAAACGGCAAAAGAAAAAAATTTTGGCAGAAGCTCACTGGACTGAATCCGGCCAGGAATCCGGCCAGAAACTGGCCGGATTGTCGGCCGGATTGTTTGAGAAATTTTGAATCCGTGAAGTTTGCTCACTGGACAGTATCCGGCCGGATTCTGACGTGTCCGTTACTGTTCATCTTCAGCTTTGATTTTTTGTTTTTTTTATTTTGCGATTTTGACTTGTTTACGTGCAATGGGATGTTCCGGAACGTTATAGATCGACGTAATCTGTACCGTTAGTCCTGGCGAGAGCTGGGCAGGCAGTCCGCTAACCTCTTTGGTTCGCCTTAGGGGAAAGTGGGGCTGTCACAGGTGGTATCAGAGCCACGTCGCGTGGTCTCTGCGCGAAGTGGGACTGGGCCAAGTGGTGTTGTGGTCCTAATTTCATGAATATGTTTAAGTGCTCGTTTGAGCATAAGCTATGAACCTTGAAGTGTTATAGGTCTATAATCTTTCTCATGGTATTTAAGGACCCTAGATAAGTATGTCGGACAGGAATTTTGATTTGTAGATGGTTTACTCTTGGGACTGGCCAGCTCGAGATGTGAACTATCTTATTTCGGATTCTCGTGCCCGAGTACCCCAGAATTGAGGTGAAGCAAGCTACTAGGTATTTGAACCCTGTGTTTTGGAAACAAGCCTTGTATTTTGGAAACGTGAACAGGCTTTGTCTGACTAAAATGAGCACAAGAGATCAATGGACATCTAGTTTGGATAGTAAGTGACGTGAGAGACCAGACGGGCTGGTACTGGGATGACTTTTCGACTGTATATTACTAAGTCTATATTTGCTTACTTGCTTATCCGTCTTTGAATATAACGTGTTATATGCGATATGTTATTGGTATGATAGATTTTGTTATGTTAGTCAATTTATTGCATTCATGCATGGAAGTACCCTTTTGAAAAAAAAAAACCCGCGGACATGGTCATAGCAGTGACACAAAACGAGACCAAGAGTCAAAGAGAAGAAAGGGAGGAAACAACACCTGAACCGAACATGGACCAAGAGTGCTACTTGTATTCAAGACTTTCTTATGACCCATTGTTTTGCCGACAGGCTACCATCTGAGGTCCAGCAACTCTGTAAAATGGCACGTAGGGTTGAGATGTATAATGAAATCGGGGGTCTTCGAGACGAAATAGAAGTCCAAAAGAACCTAGTCGCATACTGGGAAGGGCGCTGGAAGCACGAGTATACAGAGAAAATTGAGCTCCTGCACAAAAACTTAGAGCTAAAAAGGAAATATGAAGGGATTTCCGAGGAGGCCTTGGAAAAGGCTCAATGCATCAAGAATGCAAAGGTGCAAGTGAAAGCTTCCCAAATACGGAAAATGGGTGCAGTGGGTAGCGTGAGTGAGGAACCTAGCGAAGCAATGACACCTTCTAAAGTACAGAAAGTGAACCAGTTATTCGGGCCGCCATGGACAATGGGGGCGGTAGATAAAAGATTTGTCAATGAAAGCCAAACCAGACAGGGGAAGATTTCTCCGAAAAGCAAAAAGATGACTTTCCACTTGACTTGTGACTATTGCGGAAAGGCCAATCACACTGAGAATGATTGTTGGCGAAAGGGGAGGAGATGTCTGCGCTGTGGGAGCATCGAGCATCGAATTGCATATTGCCCGATTAAAGTGCGGAAAAAGAAAAGAACTCAACAACCAACCCAGACCGACCCTGCACCGTCAAGTGGAGAAGGGACTGGAATGAAGAACCTCGTTTCTTCTGACTCTGAAGACGGAGAAGGTACAGGCCATTGGTTACTTTAAATTTGAAGGAAAATTTCGAGGACGAAATTCTTTTAAGGGGGGGAGAGTGTGAGAACCCTAAACCTTTCATACTTTCTAAGTGTTTTGGTTTATTCCCGTTTCCCGTGTAATTGAAGTTTTGTCCACTAATCGTTTCAAAAACGGGAAGGCCTTTTTGTTATGTGCAATTATGTGTGAGATATGTAAGTATGTGTACGTGTTAGAAGTACGGTTGAGCGTGGCATTTGAATTTCGGAAACGGAGAAAAATTTTGAAAAAAGGGGAAGGGCCGAATCCGGCCGGAAATCCGGCCAGTTCTTGGCCGGATTGATGGCCGGATTGTTGGGGGTTTTTGAAAAAAAAAACGAGTTAGCTACTGCCTTGAATCCGGCCAGGAATCCGGCCGGAAATCCGGCCAGAAACCGGCCGGATTCTGACGTGGCACAGCCGGTCAGCAGCTTTGACCGGCTGTTTCTTTCCTTCTTATCTCTTTGGTTGGCCAAAATATCTTCATTTTCTCTTCTTGTTCAGCCGTGAGCTTTGAGAGCTAAGAGAGAAAAAACTCTTCAATCTTCATCTTTAATTTTTGCTTCAATCTTGAAATTCCACCGATAGATTTTGAAACCACTCCGTACAAGTAAGCTTCTTGGAAGGTTAAAGCTTTTGGGTGGAGTAATTTTTAAAGGGGAAGCTTGGAATTGCTAGTCTTCTTGAGTTGTGAGGTAAGATGATTAAGAAAGTTCTCTCTTGCATTGCTAATGGTTATATTGTGAATTGTAAGGGTTGGATATGTTATTTGGTGAGTTATATCTTAATTTGGGTTGATTATGGTGAAGTTTTCTATTTAATTATGATTTTTCTGTTTGCATATGATTTTGTCTATGTGGCCAAGTATGATGAATGGTAATGGTTGATAATGACTCTATGAGGAGTATTGGATAGGCAAATGCAATCAATTTTGGATTTGGTTGGAAATTTGAAAAGTTAGGGTTCTTAAAATCCCAATTCTGTCCGGTTTTAGATCACTGGGTTAGAGGCCGAATTAGACTTTTCTCAAAACATGAAAGTTGTAGGTATTGATGAGTTTGAAGTTCCTGCAAAATTTCAGGTCATTTGGATTAGATGAGAGTGAATATGACGAAATTACTTGTAGCTGTTCTATGCTCTTTTGGTCAGAATGCTGAAACTGCGGATAGTAATTGGCCTTTTGACTGGAATTGGTTTGGATTTTGGTTGGCTTGTCTTCTGACGAATGTAGGCTGATGTCCTTAGTAACTATGCCTTTGGAATTTCGGCATTTGGACCTATAGGCTGAGATTGACGTATTAAGTTTGTTGTTTTGCAAATTTCTGTTTTGGTAATTATGGCTTTGTATTTTGCACTTTGACCTAAGTGTGCTAGGATTCTGATTGATGACTTCTACATTGTTGTAGCTCTGTTTCATAGCTGTCGAAACGTGGGTTATAACCCCGGCAACCAATAATTGGAAGTGAGAGTGTGGTGCCATTAGCCGGTAGTGTAGTGACGTGCGAAGAACGGTTTATTATCAGGCGAGGCGATTAAGGCGTTTTATGTGGTGTGTGTGGCTGTTCTGTGGTGTATATGTTTATAAAACCCTATTGGGGTTGTGAATTGGTGTTGTTTATGGCTCGGTATGGTTTCTTGTTTTATGATATTGTGAGCTATGGAACGGCTCTTGACATGAAATGCTTATATGTGTGTTGTTGGGTTGTGATTGAAGAAAAATAATGAAGCCTTATGGCTGGAAAATTTGGTAAACACAAAGGGCATGCTGCCCGCATTTTTACTCGAGATTTAGAAAACTATATTCTCGACTTGAGTAAAGGTTAAGTATTGAACCCTTGAATTTCCATGCATGAAACCCTATTGGGCGATAATTGGTTTGACTTTATGACTCGTTATCGAGTCTTATGGTATTTGTTTACATGTTCTAGGGCGTGACGATAGCTCACGACATTCTCCTGACGGAAGTGCATGAAATAGCACTTAATTGATTGGTGAGTGTACTACTCACTTATGTGCTATTATATGGCTTTGATATTTGAACTTGAGATGTTGTATGTTAATGGATTGATGTGAGAGTGTACTTTATCACTCTCACTTATTGTTTCACATGTTATTGAAAAGTTATTGGAAAGTTATTGGAAAGTTATTGGAAAGTTATAGGAACTGATATATGAAATGAAATACATGACTTGGTATCGATTGGACAAGTATCCAACGACTACAAATGTTATCATTGAGCTCAACCCCATTGGTAGTTGATTGAATCGAGCCGACAAGGGTTTGGTCGTGACAATTAATGAGCCTTGGGTAAAGTTATAAGGAATCTTGTAGTACGAGAGACTCTTGATTCCGGTATACTCGAGTAATACCACAGTGCAAGTGTTTGGAGTGCGGGCCCGGTAGGGGGATGTTTGGTGGAAGGAATGGGAGAGAAGAGGAGTCTACGGTTGGTTACTCTTCAACATTGACGGAGGGTCAATGAGGTTGGATCAAGAATGGAAGCGTGGAAATGGGCTCTTGAGAGCCGTCCGTATCCTTTTAACGATGTGTTTCATTCCTTAATTGTGTACTTGAAATGAAAGGTTATGCTATATGCTCTTAGTTGCTTATGTGGTAGTAACTCACTGGGCTTTAGCTCATCCCGTTCCATTTGTTTTCCTTACAGGGATATAATTACTTTTGGGACTGATTTGGATAGTCGATTGCCAAGTTGAGCTAGTGTAAATGGCTTTTGTTTAGCTTGTCGAATGAAACCCTATTGTGTATTGGGTTCATTTTCTTTGATTGGCAAACCGAGTATGTATATTCATGATAGATGGTTTTTGGCATGACACTATGGTTGTAAAAGTTGAATTTCAATGTATATATATGCTTGGTTGATGTTTGGATGAACTTCGGAACGATTCGGCTTTCAAACGGCAAAAGAAAAAAATTTTGGCAGAAGCTCACTGGACTGAATCCGGCCAGGAATCCGGCCAGAAACTGGCCGGATTGTCGGCCGGATTGTTTGAGAAATTTTGAATCCGTGAAGTTTGCTCACTGGACAGTATCCGGCCGGATTCTGACGTGTCCGTTACTGTTCATCTTCAGCTTTGATTTTTTGTTTTTTTTATTTTGCGATTTTGACTTGTTTACGTGCAATGGGATGTTCCGGAACGTTATAGATCGACGTAATCTGTACCGTTAGTCCTGGCGAGAGCTGGGCAGGCAGTCCGCTAACCTCTTTGGTTCGCCTTAGGGGAAAGTGGGGCTGTCACAGGTGGTATCAGAGCCACGTCGCGTGGTCTCTGCGCGAAGTGGGACTGGGCCAAGTGGTGTTGTGGTCCTAATTTCATGAATATGTTTAAGTGCTCGTTTGAGCATAAGCTATGAACCTTGAAGTGTTATAGGTCTTTCTCATGGTATTTAAGGACCCTAGATAAGTATGTCGGACAGGAATTTTGATTTGTAGATGGTTTACTCTTGGGACTGGCCAGCTCGAGATGTGAACTATCTTATTTCGGATTCTCGTGCCCGAGTACCCCAGAATTGAGGTGAAGCAAGCTACTAGGTATTTGAACCCTGTGTTTTGGAAACAAGCCTTGTATTTTGGAAACGTGAACAGGCTTTGTCTGACTAAAATGAGCACAAGAGATCAATGGACATCTAGTTTGGATAGTAAGTGACGTGAGAGACCAAACGGGCTGGTACTGGGATGACTTTTCGACTGTATATGACTAAGTCTATATTTGCTTACCTGCTTATCCGTCTTTTAATATAACGTGTTATATGCGATATGTTATTGGTATGATAGATTTTGTTATGTTAGTCAATTTATTGCATTCATGCATGGAAGTACCCTTTTGGAAAAAAAAAACCCGCGGACATGGTCATAGCAGTGACACAAAACGAGACCAAGAGTCAAAGAGAAGAAAGGGAGGAAACAACACCTGAACCGAGCATGGACCAAGAGTGCTACTTGTAATCAAGACTTTCTTATGACCCATTGTTTTGCCGACAGGCTACCATCTGAGGTCCAGCAACTCTGTAAAATGGCACGTAGGGTTGAGATGTATAATGAAATCGGGGGTCTTCGAGACGAAATAGAAGTCCAAAAGAACCTAGTCGCATACTGGGAAGGGCGCTGGAAGCACGAGTATACAGAGAAAATTGAGCTCCTGCACAAAAACTTAGAGCTAAAAAGGAAATATGAAGGGATTTTCGAGGAGGCCCTGGAAAAGGCTCAATGCATCAAGAATGCAAAGGTGCAAGTGAAATGAATGCTTAGCAAATAGGAGAATATGGGTGCTATGGTGGGTAGGCGTGAGTGAGTTGTATACCTAGCAGATAAGAATGCACGATTTCTTAAGTCATGGAAGATGACCAGTTATATTCCGGCACGCTCATGGCCAATGGGGGCGGTAGATAAAGATTTGTCAATGAAGGCAAACCAGACAGGGGGAAGATTTTCTCCGAAAAGCAAAAGTGACTTTCCACTTGACTTGTGACTATATGCGGAAAGGCCAATCACACTGAGAATCGATTGTTGGCGAGGGGAGGAGATGTCTGGCGCGTGTGGAGCATCGGCATGAATTGCAATTTGCCGCGATATAAAGTGTGGGAAAAAGAAAAGAACTCAACAACCAACCGAGACGACCTGCAACCGTCAAGTGAGAAGGGGACTGGAATGAGAACCTCGGTTTCTTGCTGATCTGAAGACGGAGAAGGTACAGGCATCGTGGTTTTCTTTAAATTTGAAGGAAAATTTCGATGGTCGAAGATTCTTTTTAAGGGGGGGGAGAGTGTGAGAACCTAAAACTTTCATACTTTCTAATGTGTTTTGGTTTATTCCGTTTCCCGTGTATTGGAAGTTTGTCCACTAATAGTTTCAAAACGGGAGGCTTTTTGTTTTGTGCAAATTATGTGTGAGATATGTAGTATGTGTAAGTGTTAGAAGTAGGTTGAGCGTGGCTTTCATGCAATTTCGGAACGGAAGAAAATTTTGAAAAGGGGAAGGGCACGATCCGGCGGAATCGGCCAGTTCTTGGCCGGATTGATGGCGGATTGTTTGGGGTGGTTTTATTGGAAAAAAAAAGAACGAGTTAGCTACGTTGAAATAGCGGCAGGAATACGGCCGGAAATCCCGCCGAAAGGCGCGGATTCTGACGTTGGCACCCGGTAGCAGATTTGACCGGCTGTTTTCTTTCCTTCTTATCTCTTTGGTTGGCCAAAATATCTTCATTTTCTCTTCTTGTTCAGCCGTGAGCTTTGAGAGCTAAGAGAGAAAAAACTCTTCAATCTTCATCTTTAATTTTTGCTTCAATCTTGAAATTCCACCGATAGATTTTGAAACCACTCCGTACAAGTAAGCTTCTTGGAAGGTTAAAGCTTTTGGGTGGAGTAATTTTTAAAGGGGAAGCTTGGAATTGCTAGTCTTCTTGAGTTGTGAGGTAAGATGATTAAGAAAGTTCTCTCTTGCATTGCTAATGGTTAAATTGTGAATTGTAAGGGTTGGATATGTTATTTTGTGAGTTATATCTTGATTTGGGTTGATTATGGTGAAGTTTTCTATTTAATTATGATTTTTCTGTTTGCATATGATTTTGTCTATGTGGCCAAGTATGATGAATGGTAATGGTTGATAATGACTCTATGAGGTGTATTGGATAGGCAAATGCAATCAATTTTGGATTTGGTTGGAAATTTGAAAAGTTAGGGTTCTTAAAATCCCAATTCTGTCCGGTTTTAGATCACTGGGTTAGAGGCCGAATTAGACTTTTCTCAAAACATGAAAGTTGTAGGTATTGATGAGTTTGAAGTGCCTGCAAAATTTCAGGTCATTTGGATTAGTGTAGAGTGAGATATGACGAAATTACTGTAGCTGTTCTGCTTTGGTCAGAATGCGAAAACTGCGATAGTAATTGGCCATTTTGACTGGAATTGGTTTGGATTTTGGAGTTGGTGTCTTCTGACGAAATGTAGCTGGATGTCTTAGCTAACTTATGCCTTTGGAATTTCGGCATTTGGACCTATGTAGGCTGAGATTGACGTATTACAGTTTTGTGTGTTTTGCAAATCTGTTTTGGTAATTCTGGTTTGGTATTTGGCACTTTTGACCTAGTTGTGCTAGGATCTGGATTGAGTGACCTTCTACATTGTTGTAGCTCTGTTTCATAGCTTCGAAACGGTGGGTCTTACACCCCCAACCGATAATTGAAGTGAGAGTTGTGCCATTACCGCATTATGACGTCAAAACCGGTTTTCTTATCAAGGCCAGCATTAAAGCCTTTCTTAATTTCTGGTTTGCTTTCATGCTTGTATATGTTTATAAAACCCTATTGGGGTTGTGAATTGGTGTTGTTTATGGCTCGGTATGGTTTCTTGTTTTATGATATTGTGAGCTATGGAACGGCTCTTGACATGAAATGCTTATATGTGTGTTGTTGGGTTGTGATTGAAGAAAAATAATGAAGCCTTATGGCTGGAAAATTTGGTAAACACAAAGGGCATGCTGCCCGCATTTTTACTCGAGATTTAGAAAACTATATTCTCGACTTGAGTAAAGGTTAAGTATTGAACCCTTGAATTTCCATGCATGAAACCCTATTGGGCGATAATTGGTTTGACTTTATGACTCGTTATCGAGTCTTATGGTATTTGTTTACATGTTCTAGGGCGTGACGATAGCTCACGACATTCTCCTGACGGAAGTGCATGAAATAGCACTTAATTGATTGGTGAGTGTACTACTCACTTGTGTGCTATTATATGGCTTTGATATTTGAACTTGAGATGTTGTATGTTAATGGATTGATGTGAGAGTGTACTTTATCACTCTCACTTATTGTTTCACATGTTATTGAAAAGTTATTGGAAAGTTATTGGAAAGTTATAGGAACTGATATATGAAATGAAATACATGACTTGGTATCGATTGGACAAGTATCCAACGACTACAAATGTTATCATTGAGCTCAACCCCATTGGTAGTTGATTGAATCGAGCCGACAAGGGTTTGGTCGTGACAATTAATGAGCCTTGGGTAAAGTTATAAGGAATCTTGTAGTATGAGAGACTCTTGATTCCGGTATACTCGAGTAATACCACAGTGCAAGTGTTTGGAGTGCGGGCCCGGTAGGGGGATGTTTGGTGGAAGGAATGGGAGAGAAGAGGAGTCTACGGTTGGTTACTCTTCAACATTGACGGAGGGTCAATGAGGTTGGATCAAGAATGGAAGCGTGGAAATGGGCTCTTGAGAGCCGTCCGTATCCTTTTATCGATGTGTTTCATTCCTTAATTGTGTACTTGAAATGAAAGGTTATGCTATATGCTCTTAGTTGCTTATGTGGTAGTAACTCACTGGGCTTTAGCTCATCCCGTTCCATTTGTTTTCCTTACAGGGATATAATTACTTTTGGGACTGATTTGGATAGTCGATTGCCAAGTTGAGCTAGTGTAAATGGCTTTTGTTTAGCTTGTCGAATGAAACCCTATTGTGTATTGGGTTCATTTTCTTTGATTGGCAAACCGAGTATGTATATTCATGATAGATGGTTTTTGGCATGACACTATGGTTGTAAAAGTTGAATTTCAATGTATATATATGCTTGGTTGATGTTTGGATGAACTTCGGAACGATTCGGCTTTCAAACGGCAAAAGAAAAAAATTTTGGCAGAAGCTCACTGGACTGAATCCGGCCAGGAATCCGGCCAGAAACTGGCCGGATTGTCGGCCGGATTGTTTGAGAAATTTTGAATCCGTGAAGTTTGCTCACTGGACAGTATCCGGCCGGATTCTGACGTGTCCGTTACTGTTCATCTTCAGCTTTGATTTTTTGTTTTTTTTATTTTGCGATTTTGACTTGTTTACGTGCAATGGGATGTTCCGGAACGTTATAGATCGACGTAATCTGTACCGTTAGTCCTGGCGAGAGCTGGGCAGGCAGTCCGCTAACCTCTTTGGTTCGCCTTAGGGGAAAGTGGGGCTGTCACAACCCGTATTAGAGATTCTTACCCAACATACATATCTAAGATCCCCAACAATAGACAATCGTTCCACACTTAACAAGTCAATCCCCACAGTCCGAGAACCTTCTCCCGGCACGAGCTCAATAGGAGCTCTGATACCATCTGTGACAACCCCACCTCCCCCTAAGGCGTACCAAAGGGTTCGGAGGACCGCCTGCCCAGCTCTCGCCAGGACTCACTCACTCGTCTCACATGCATACATCCATAGACCATAAATAACATCGCAATTCAATCTTATAATTTACATTGATGCACAATCAAGATACAAAACCTCAATATACCCAAACTGGTTCAAAGTGTATATAATCCAGATACAAAACATTCTATTCGGGTAATAGCGCGAGTACAAGTCAAAAGTCAAAAACAACTAGTCTACGCTAGTTTTTACATATCTCACGCCTCGCTCGTACCCCCAGTAAGGAAAACAAATGGAGTGGAATGAGCTAAAAGCCCAGTGAGGTTCCAAATAGTAAATTGACCATTATTTATAAGTACAAGTTTTCGATATAGCAAAGTAACGAGCATGAAGAGTTCATAAAAGTGAGCAATACCACGTCAAGTAGCAATCTCAAAATGAGCGAGTGTAAAAATTTTCAGAAGAAACAATAATCCAATAAACAAATCATTCCAAAGCACAAGGATACAGATGGCTCTCAGGAGCCAACTTCCCATTTCATCATCAGGAGCTTGATCACGTAATAGTTGACACACCGTCAACTTTCAGGTAAAGGAACCAATCTAGTAGAGCACCACTTACACTACTCTCCGTCCACCATTCACACCCCTTACTGGGCCCAAAATCCTTAAGAAACACGGGTGGTAATACTCGAGTATACCGATTAGTCGAGGAGATATCACTCCACTCGACAAACATGAGACCCAGGGTTTGTTACCCAATCGACCAAGCCCTTGCCGGCTCGACTCGAGTAACTTACCGCAGGGTTTCTGGAATTCCAGGAAGTGCGCAGAACATGAACAAGTACATCAATTCAATTTCAACAATAAACAAGTATATATCAAATAAGGGCAAGTGCGATAAAGTACACTCTTGCCCGATCAATCCAATCATATATCATTTAATCATATTGATCAAGCATTGGAAACAAGTGTCCAGTTCAATCAGGTATTTGGAAGCACTCACCAAAATGAAGTGCCCCTAGTAATCACGTCTGGTTTATACTCCGGGTTCGGAGTCCAAATCTGCGATAATACTTTGTTTCAGGACTTTAAAAATCAACTAAGGTTCGAAACTTAGACGTTTCGTTCAATAAGAATCAAGACATGGAAATTCACTTGGAGAATATTCGTGAAACACTCGCTCGCTTTTCAAATTATATAACTTTATAACATTTATACTTGGAAATGCCATTTGAGTCGAAAGTATAAGGAAAACGTATTCCTAGTAGTCATGATTGTATTTCTCAAGGGTACAAGTTCGGCCAAATCCTTACTTATATACCTCAAAAAGAAGACGTAAATATCCTAGAGGGTTCAAGTAGTAATTACTCTTAACCCTTACTCAAGTCGCAAGTATATTTCTCTAGTCCTCGAGCGTAAATTTGGGCAGCATGCCCTTTGTGTTTACCTAATTTTCCAGCCATTTTGGCTTCATTATTTTTCTCATTCAAACCCAAGTTTATACACAACACAAATGTATTTCAATAGCCGTTCCATAGGCTCAAGACAATACAAGGACATAAATCAACTAATAACAAGTGTGGAAATGAAGTTTACAAAAGACAGATTTGACGGATTTTTACGGAAAGAACACATCTGAGGCTACGCTTATCGGATTAGTGTGAAACTTATACCATTTCGAAGCTAAGACAAATTCCTATAACTTTCATGAAGATCACTTGGTCAAATTTCCAGTGTAACCTAATCAAATTCCCAGTTCACAGAACCAGGTTCCAACTAATCGGCTAATTAACCGTACTACATTTAAATGGTCATATCTCAGGCTACCAAAGTCCGTTTAAGGCGTTCTTTGAGGCGTTTAAAAGCTAAGACAGAGTACTAAAACTTTCATGTTTTGGAAAATGGCTAAATCTGCACGGATCATAGTGAATAAACACAGCCAAACGGATGAACTGTCTAAAACGGATCACTGGAAACATCCTAGGGCAGCGAGGGTATTTTGGTCTTTTCACAGGCTACATTGCTCCGATCGAGTTGAAATTTTGTAGGCACCTATAAAATATCATTCTATAAAACTTTCATTTTTTATGCTAAGCCTAATTCGGCCTCTAACATGATGCAATAAAACCGGATAGAATGGGCTAAAATTTTCCAGAAATCTGGAATTTTTCGTTTTCAATGCAACCTTTCTTAATTTCTTGCTCCAATCATCACTACAACCACTTATATAAGCTTAGATACAACATATATCATCCATATAGCAAGTATAGGCAGCAAATACCTCAAACCCTAACTCACATATATCACCTTTAAATCATCATAACAACTTGTATCACTACTAATCCACCCACAACATGAATTATACAACAACTTAAACCAAAATAAAAGAACCAAAGCCATGGTTTAGCCTTATACCTCAACAAATGAAGCTTGCAAGAGTAATACTTCACCTCCTCTTGGAATTCTTGGTTCCCCTAGCTTCTCAAGCTCACAACTCACACTTTAATCGGTTT
Source organism: Coffea eugenioides (assembly GCF_003713205.1). Lineage (NCBI taxonomy): Eukaryota > Viridiplantae > Streptophyta > Magnoliopsida > Gentianales > Rubiaceae > Coffea > Coffea eugenioides. The sequence goes on from NC_040043.1 coordinate 22,687,455, forward strand.
AGAATTTTAATTCCTCACTTGGATGGCTCAACTCAAGAAGAAGGAAGTTTGTTTCTTGCTCTCTTTCTCTCCTCTCTTGTCTCGGCCAAGAAGCAGAAAAATGGAGGGAAATGGAGCAAAATGAAGGATAAGAAGGTTGGACTTTTGGCTTGTTTAAGTAGCCATGGTTGAGTGACACTTGTCACCACTAATACCAACCAAAATTTTCTTTTTCTTTCTTGCATTTTTAGCCCTAAAATTCGGTCAAAGCTAGCTGGAAAATAAGGAGATATTTTGTTCAAATATTAATGAGCTTATATGGTAAGAAAGTGGTGATCAAGTGGTGTGTTCAATAGGTAGTACACGGTACACGTCGGTTTGCACCGTTTTTCCTTAAATTACACGTTCTAGGGTTTTTACTTCCTATTCACTAACTTTTTATCATTTCTTCTAATCACATATTATTTCTCACCCAAAGTCACTCTTAAGCACCAAGTTTGATCCTCGCTCCGTACCGGATAATTACACGACGGAAAAACGTGAAAACCCTAACTCGCTCAACCTTGAAAACGAAAAGTGAAAACCTTTACTTTCATGTTCATTTGCACTTATTGTGAGGTGATTGGGTGGTAGGGTTATTATAAAATCATAATTTCCAATTAAAAGGGAATTTTTGAGAAAACGTGAGGGGTTTTACAATTCCAGTGATTAAAATTAGGGTTTCGGTTGAAATATGAGAAATTTGAGAAAATATGAGAAATTTGAGAAAATATGAGAAATTTGAGAAAATGGTCAGTCACAAATGAAACTAGGGTTTTGATTAGACTTTATTTCTAGAATTTAGGGTTTCTAGTCTGTAAAACAAAACAATAAAATAAAGAAATCGTAATATTCTCTTTGAGGCTAAACAACAATAGTATCCTAAAAGTTGGGGTATCACATCGGATGTCCGATGCTTGCGTTCGATCGAGATCAGTGAGCTTGGGGGAATGTCTTATTTCCTTCGGACGTCCGATCCTGTCTTCACAAGCGTCCGACAGCTTTCAGCAACTTTTGTTTCTTTCAATTACACTTGATCTTTGAATCTGATTTACTTCATAACTGAAAGTATATCTTGAAGAGATGTTAGTATCATCCATTTATTTTGTAAACATCAAAAGTTAGGGACTAAGATCAACATTCTCTCCCTTTTTGATGATGACAAAATAATGGATGGAAGAAAGAAAAATGATTGAGCATAAACTCCCCCTCACTCATTGCATCCAAAATTTTTAAGGGCCAAACTTATAATCTCAGAATAGCATCTATTTCTCCCCCTTTTTGTTATCGTAAGATGAGAGTAAAATCCAGCAATCATATTCCATAATGTAGTTTCCATAACAGAGAATCCAAAAACCCAATCAAAAACAGAGAAATGATACCAGAATTTAGCAATCACCAACATACCAACATTCAGCAATCATCAGTCCAAAACAGAGAATTAATACCAAAAGAGAACATCCAATTGGTCAAGAATTTTTGAAACCAAATGATAGCAATATTCAAACCAAGCAGATTTTGAACTTTTGGAAATAAAAAAAATTTAAAGTATCATTTTTATGAGCATGAAAAAATTACCCAAGTATATCTGGAATAATCATCAATAATGAGAAAGCAATACCTCTTACCACCCAAGTTAGCAATATGTATAGGATCAAACAAATCAATACGTAAAAGCTCCAATGGTCTTGAGGTAGAAACAAGTCATCTCCAAATATCACTATGCCACTAAACTTTGGCTTGAGCTTGATGAATTGCGATGGATCACAGGCCATGTGTCTTGAACATTCACTGTTTATGAACCACTTTGATTCCTTAATAATGTTCACCAAGTTCACCTACTCAAGAGTTCAAGAACAAACATTTGGTACCCAATAATTTTTGGGTCCTTGAGTGTTAGTATCATGTCTAACTATCCACATGCATATCATGTCTCTTCTCATGTTCTTTCTCACATAGCAATTGTTTTTCATGTGACCTTTTTAACAACAAAAATTACACATAACCAACGAGTTATTTGCATAAATAGGTTTAATAAATCTTACTTGTTTTCTCTTATAAACAGTAAAATTATTTGCACCAGAATTTATCTTCTTCTCATAAGTGCCAATATGAGTTTTTGATTCATTCTTTTGAAAACAGTCTTGTTTTTTATGTTGGAGCAACTCATTTAAATTATCCATTCTTTTTTTCAAATAATTTTGCTCTTTTTTGAACATTTTACAAAGTCTTGTTTTTCTATCAAGCTTATTTTGTAAATCAATCTCATTCTTATTTTTAGTTTTCACCTTCTTGTTTTCTTGAAAAAAGCGAGTATTATCCTGAAGAAGAAAACTAATTTTGTGTTTTAATTCCTTGTTTTTAGCATAAGATTCTTTCAAACTATCATGGAACTTTTTAATAAAAGATTCAAGATCATCATCACTTTCAAATTGAGGGTTAGAAGTTGTTACCTCATTATCTTCAATGGCCATAAAAGCCAATTGACCAGATTCTTCTTCCTCTTCAATTTCACCATCGGAGTTGCACTCATTCCATGTGAATTGGAAGTTGTTGAATTTTAATTTTCTTCCTTCTTTCTTCTTCTTCATTGAACACTCATCCATGTAGTGTCCAAGTTGGCCGCATTTATAGCATTTGTCACCTTATTTTTTGTTGGCCTTATGCTTTCTTTTGTTTCTTGCAATGTTGAATTGATTAGAATCTGAATTGATAGGTCCTCCTTTTGTGATTCTCCTTTTGTTGAGGATTCTCTTGAAACTTTGTGTGATGAGAGCAAGATCATTGTCATCAACATCCAAATCTTCTCCATCCAATGAAACCCAATCATCTACATCTTGAGATGCTTTTAGAGCAATGCTCCTTTTTACCTTTGCATCTTCTTCTTCTTGTACCTTAGACTTAAGTTTCAACTCATAAGAGATTAGAGAATTAATAAGAGATTCAATAGGTATAGAATTCAAATCTTTAGCCTCTTCAATAGCAGTCACCTTACTCTCCCAATCTTTGGACAAGAGATTCAAGATTTTTCTATTTTTCTCTCCCAGAAAGTATTCTTTTTCTAGCACCTCTAGATCCTTAATAAGATCATTGAATCTACAATACATTTTATCAATATTTTCATGAGATTCCATCTTAAACGACTCATATTTAGTAACTAAAATAGATTTCTTTTATTCTCTAACATTCTCACTACCTTCATGAATTTCTCTCAGCTTGTCCCAAATTTCTTTAGCTGACTTACAACCCTTGACTCTAATAGATTCATTTGAGTCTAAAGTACTATATAACACATTCATAGTTTTTGCATTTAAGGTAAGATGAATTCTATCGTCTGCAGTCAATTCATATCTTGTTTTTGGTCTAGATCTATGGGTGTTTTCATCTATTCTAGAGGCATCATATGAACCTTCATTAACAATAAACCACAATTCAATATCAATCGATTGCAAGAAGATAATCATTCTTTCTTTCCAACTCACATAATTTGACCCATTAAACATTGGAGGTCTAATTACTGATTTTCCTTCAAACAACATGGCATTATTGGTTGTCATCTTTATTTCTAAGCCGCTTGAACTTAATCTCTAGGAGATCAATTTCTAATACCAATTGTAAGGCTCGAAGACAACCTAAGAGGGGGGTGAATTGGGTTGATTATAAAACTAATCAAGTTATGGATTCTTTTTGCTCAATATGAAATTTATCCTCTTTTCTAAGTGATCACACACTGTATCAATCAATGAATGAACAATATCACTTGAGAGAAGTAGAAGATATAAGCAATTTAAAGATCACAAGATAATAATAAATAAATAAGAAGGGAAAAATTGCAAACCAATTGACTACCAAACTCCTCTTGAACTTGTAGATCAATTCAAACAAGTTTCTTCAAATTGATGAAATACAACCAATCTTGTGTACAAAGGAAGGCTCACTTCCTCCTTGCCCCAATCTCCACTTGATCAAATTAAGAAGTTTTACTATCCCTCAAGACAACCATCACAGATATACACTATTGAAGTATTCACTCACAAATGAAAAGTTTACAATGAACTTCATACCACCAAGACTACAAATCTTCCTTGAAGAGTGTTTTCTCACTAAAACTACTCTATATCTTTTGTATCTTTAGTGTGTAAAAGTTATTTAAAATTTCTGATCAAGTTTTATTTGTAGGAGACTAAGAAAGTACTTCATTAATGCTTCCAACGGATAGAAAGTAGCTGAAGAGTCAACTAGCCGTTAGTAGTATCGGACGTCCGGTACATCCGAAGCATGCGTCCGACAGCAGGCAGTGAGTTTGAAAAATCTTCTTCAATTCTATCGGACGTCCAGTGCTTGCGTCCAAAAGCAGACAATGAGTTAGAAGAAATATCTCAATTCTATCGGACGTCCGGTATTGTCTTTGTGAGCGTCCGACAGCTTTCGTCAAATTTGAAGGATCCTATTGGACGTCTGGTACTTCCGTCTGATAGCAGACAAAGAGTTTGAAGGATTCTATCGGACGTCCGATCGAGATCAATGAGTTAGGGGGAATGTCTTATTTCCTTCGGACGTCTGGTGATGGAGTTCTTCATGTGTCCGAAGTTGCGCAATGATTATCGGACGTCCGATCCTGTCTTCACAAGCGTCCGACAGCTTTCAGCAACTTTTATTTCTTTCAATTGCACTTGATCTTTGAATCTGATTTGCTTCATAACTGAAAGTATATCTTGAAGAGATATTAGTATCATCCATTTGTTTTGTAAGCATAAAAAACTAGGGACTAAGATCAACATTATTCAATAGATATATATATATATATGGGTATAAAACTAACAATTTTGTTATCTATTTGATTTCACCATGTAAACTTGTTCAATATTTGTGGCCTTTTCTTTTTTGGTAATAATTCATTTATTGAGTTGTATAATAAGGTTATCTAATTAATGAGTTCTAACTCGAATTCTATAGTCATGCTAACAAATTGCAGTTTAAATCTAAAATTTCAACTCATTACCTTTAAGACCAACTATTGAATTACTTATCTTATAATTGTTTTAAAATTTGAAAACCTTATAATTGTTTTGAAATTTGAAAGTGCCAATTACTTACTTTTTTTGTCATACTTTTCCTTTATTTATTTTTTTGTGCAAATTTAATTTGATATAAACACTCGACAATGTTTAGGATTCAATCTCTTCTTTGTTTTCAATTTTTGAGTAACAAGAAATGAACCTGAGTGAAAAACTAACAATTTTTTTAAAAATTCATGTATATATATCTATTTAATTTCACTTGAACAGTATGAATAGCATGTAATATATATCTATTTAATTTCTTCTAAACAGACTAATTGTATTTCTACACATGCTATTCATATTGTTCAGATAAAATTAAATAGATATATACATGAGTTTTAAAAAAAACTATCCATGCACATGATCAATGAGGGATGAAAAATTCATTTTGTAAAATGTAAGGGATAGAAAAATTATTTTGTAAAATGTGAGGGACTAAAAAATTTATTTTATGAAATATGAGATATTATAGATCGAATTGTGTAAAATTTAATTTGACAAATTTATCCTTAAAAAATGATCTCATGTAAAGCACGTGATGGATTCTGACAAAAAAACTAGTTGAAAACCTAAATAGGGATCAAATTTGACCAATGTAAATTTGTAAGAGACGTAAAATTACACTTTAAAAGTGAGGAATGAAAAAAATCATTTGGCAATATGTGAGGGACGTTTTGAACGATTTTTTCAAAATTATATGTCATGTGTGACGACCACACCTCCTCCTAAGGTGTACTCTAAGATTTAACGAACCGCCTGTTTGGCTCGCACTAGAGCTCATTCATATTAACTTAAGAGATAACATTAATTTAGACTAACTACTAACAATCCATCCATGCTTACATTCCCTAACCCAAACAAGAGTTATCTTAACTATGTTATTTAATATATACATCTCTCAAAATAATAAATCTGCATGACTTTACGTCAAATACAAAGGAGTCCCAAAGAAGAATTCTAAGTTTCGAACTTATATTACCAGCTTCTCCCACACCTGTCTTCCACACCTATAAGGAAAACAATTAAAGGGGTTGAACCAATACCCAGTGAGGTTCCAAGTAAACCCAACCATCCAAAAGATCATAACAATCACAACTTAACAGTAAAGCATGTCATATAACAATTATCATTCTCAAACAAGTGAAACGTTCAATATAAAAGGATATAATACTAATACAGGCCGTAGAGATGGCTCCCATCCGTTGTCAGATACAGGACTTACTCTTATTCAGTGATTCAACGTCATTTTTCCAAATAAACAGTAACCAACATTCTCCTTCCAGTGTTCGGTGATCACCTCGATGGGTAATACTCAAGCATACTAATAAACGGTACCCAAGAACTATCAACATACTCAACCGAGCCTGTTGCTTGCCCAAATAGCCGATTGTTGATAGCATTTGGACCCAAAACGGTCAAGCACAATTAACAGTAGTAGTTAAACAATTAATAGCTCCTAATAGCAGTGTGCAAAATCAAAAAATTTCGATTTACTAACTGAATTCAAATTGAATTCAAAATTTTTGAAATCAGTAATTCAAAATTTGGAACTGAAATCGGGTTTTTCGATTTCAAATTATGCGAATTTGGTTCGAATTCAATAATGGAATTTTTGTGAGGACTTGAAAAATTCGTTCATATTTTCTTAAAATTCTCTTTTTATTTTGATTAAGTTAATTTATAATTTCTTTACTACTAATTTATTTCCTTAATAGTTGTATTAAATAATAAAATCGAGAATTTACTTTTACTTTTTAAATAGTGTAAGCTAGGGTTGTGGCATATTCGTATAGTGTGATCGATTGGTGAGGTGTGTGCACTAAATTTGCTGGATAAGAGAGGGTATTAGGCAAGAGGAAGTATGTGATTAAAAAGTGCTAAGAGTAAGTCAGTGAACCATAAGTTAAAACAAAAGCACAAGAAAGTTAAGAAAGTAGGCTTCAACTGACTAGCGCCATTTGTACCGGTCGAAGACACCACTTGACCGAGACTTTCTAACCCTAATCTTCTTATTTTCCTTTCATTTATCCTTCCCTAACATTTATCCTAGGGTGGCCGAAATTCTTGACCAAGGAAAATGAGAGAAAAGAAAAAAAAATAGAGGAAAAACCTTGGCTCGCCAAATGTTGGTGATCCAAGGCTTGTTTGACCCAAAGACATTCTTCCTTCTTATCTTTCCTCTAGCCACAATTTTCCTTCATTTCTTTCTTGTCTTGGCCGAGAGTGAGGAGAGGAAAAGAGAGAAGAAAAATGTGACGGCCCCACCTCCCCCTAAGGCGTACCAAAGGGTTCGGCGGGTCGCCTGCCTAACTCTCGCCGGGACTCAGTCATACCTCAATCAAATCCGAAATAAAACCCCAAGATCAAACGAAATAATAATCCAAAACTTAAAGTGAAACTTATATACATTTCTATCTCAAAAGGGAGTACAAATATCGAATATACAAAGGTTCTCAATTCGTCATACATCCAGCCCGTGCCAAGCTCTAGAGCGAGAACCATTACAAACCTAAAAAACTAGACTAGGCTAACCTACACTGGACTCTCGTCCTGGCTCGCATCCCCTGTTAAGGAAAACAAAACTAAAGGGGTGAGCTAAAAGCTCAGTGAGGTTCTGAACACATAGGCAAACAATAAATCCAATGCATTCACTACATATCACCAATAATTCAAGATATATGTACAATATAAAACAATAAACACATTCATTAAAAGGATACGGGCTCACAGGGAGCCATTCATTCGTTCGTTCATTCGTTCTCCTGTCATTTCCCCTTATTCCTCCAATCATTTGAAAATGTATTTTTTAAAGTAAAACCCTCGTTCGTTCATTCATTTTGTTCACCCCCTTCCTGGACGTTGGCCAGGCTCCACCAGAATTCAAGGTAATACTCGAGTATATCAAATTCACCCAGGGTCACCATATCGTCCGACCGAATCCGCTTCTGGCTCGAGTCGATCGGTAACGAAGGGCAGGGCCCAGTTCAGCCAAAAGGCTTACATACATGTGCATATAATTGTTCAATCATTGAAAATTTCACAATCATTTAGGTCGAGTGCGATAAAGTACACACTCGCCTAGAAAACTCGTTTTGGCAATCATTAAGAGCAATTAACACATTACCAAACAATAACAACTAGCCATGAAGTCAAGGAAAATATAGCAACAAAGAACACTCACCTATTTAAGCAAAATAACGTCCAAAGTTTCCTTCCGGATACTGTGACGCCCCCACTTCTCCCAAGGGCGAACCCAAGGGTATCCGTGGGACGCCTGCCCAACTCTTGCCAGGACTCGGTACAATTTCCCTTCAAACTTAAGAATAACCGATCGATACTAAAAGTCGAAGATATAAAGGAAAGTCAATTCCTTAATAATCGTTCAAGTCTTACACCATAAGTTACCAAAATATCTTACATTACAAAAATATACAGCTTCCAAAAGTTGTCTAAACGAATACATTCAAAATTCTAATCAAAAGGGCCATCAAATCGACCTCTCCACAATTCCTTCC